>NC_061527.1:18052500-18352500 GCF_022379125.1 Scophthalmus maximus | reverse complement strand
TCTATTCAGTTAATCAGGTCTTGTGTAAAGCCTAATGACAGCACCACTTGGCTCGCTCCGAGGGCTGTCATTAGGGCACAGAGATTTTTTCAAGATACTATGATGTTAATGAGAAGTCTATTTGTGTTGAATCGCATGGGGCCACACACACTTCGCAGCAAGAACCCAGGTCAAAACAACAAGTCCAGTTTTGAAATGACATCATGAAGTCAGAGGAGGCCAAACTACCTCCAGACTTGTAAACAGAGAAACGGCACAGATGTGCGAGACTGTTACATCAACACGGACATTGGCATCGCATGTCAAATACACAGCACGTGTCTGCGAGGTCTGCATGTAAACTTCTTTAGATGTAAACGCAGTGTAACCAGTTTCACAGAAGGCTACTGAGAAGAGCGTTAGAACACAAACATTAATTTAAAACAATGCCGGTGGGATGGTTTGAGTAATACATCCCTTCTCTCGTGTCAGAAGAAAAGGTTCACAATACAATGATACGGTATTATAACAGTAGAAACGTGCTCTTCGTGCAATAAAACTCACAGGAATGAGCCATGTATCCAGGTTCAGTGCAGAGCTTTGTGTTCCTTGCATTGCAGATATGGCATTCAAATAAATTGGGGGATTGTATTTTTCTTTCACCAATAACTTCATTTAAAATTAAGTCACTAAATTACATCGACTTATCACATTTATGCGCCATTACTTTGACATCTAGTGGGGTTGGCTTGTTTGCTGTGGTGCAGTGCCAGGAGCTGGGCGAGGTAGGTTGGTTATCGATTTTGCAACTATATGAAACCGACCATCCAACATTCACATCCACACCATTGGTCATGAGAGCTGCGCTGAGTTGAGGAATGAGCCCAGGATTTGAACTTCTCCCTCAGGCTCTCTTTTTCATTCTTTGCACAACCGTTTGTGGCACTTTTCATGTTAGCAAAGGAGTGAAACAGTCACAGAAAATGTGCTCCATTGTCCCCAATATTCACATGACCTAACATCTTCCCCCTCTACGACAACTCGCATTTCACTTTGCTTTTCGAGTGTGGTCATTCATAACAACTATAAACACTTTCGTCTCCCCATGTTGTCGGCCAGCATGTTGAACAATTTAGTTTCTCACCAGCACAACCTGACCCTCAGCTTCATGTAGTAATTGAAAAGTTGTTTTATTCACATGTTGAGTCTTCTTAGCTTGATGTTCTCCAGTACAGGCCCGTGTGACAGTTAGCTGACATGCTCAGGACATTAAACAGCTAAATGAAATTCAGCCATCATTCACTTTATTATTTAAACTTGTACTATTCCTATCGCTACAAGTCAAAATGTATATATCACTTGGCTGCTTGATAAATGTCTTATTTTCTTCCTAATGTCTTCTACATGTATTACTGTAAATACACCTGACATGTGGGTACAGGGTTTTTGGGGGGGATTTCCCTGACGGAGCTGGGCTGAGTAATGCCAAATAACATATTTGACCAATTACTTTTGCTGTTAAGTAATTTGGAAAAGTAATATAATTACCTAATTGATTAAATTTTCACGGTGTGAGAAAGTGACAGATAAGAGTCATCAGACTTGAGGACACAGACACATAGCCCTACTGACACACTGACCCACCAACCTTTGACCCCCAGCTGGATCCAGTATCCGGTCAAATTATGCTGAACTCATCCCAACCTCATCAAGGGGTTCCCAGTCTGACCCCAGGCCCCAGACCCCATGGTGGAGGATCTTATCTCATGTTTATAGGTTCTCTTCATTTGACATTTATCAGTCTCCTACAGGCATTATTACATGACAGGATTATGTTACCAAGACCACAATGAAGGAATAACAGTGTGTGTGTGTGTGTGTGTGCGTGTGTGTGTGTGTGTGTGTGTGTGTGTGTGTGTGTGTGTGTGTGTGTGTGTGTGTATGTGTGTGTGTGTGTGTGTGTGTGTGTGTGTTTGTGTGTGTGTCCTCCCTCATATAAATGTTCTGGGTAATTTGTTGGTGTATGGTCCCTCCAAGTACATGTCATATTTCAGGAGAAAGGAAAGATGGAGGGCTGACATCTCCACTCGGACCTCGCTGTTGAGAAATCCAAGTCCAAGACCATTGCTAAGCCCTTGTGTGTGTGTGTGTGTGTGTGTGTGTGTGTGTGTGTGTGTGTGTGTGTGTGTGTGTGTGTGTGTGTGTGTGTGTGTGTGTGTGTGTGTGTGTGTGTGTGTGTGTGTGTGTGTGTGTGCTGACCTGGAGATAGGGAGAAAAGACCATAGAAGAACAGATGACATCATCTGAACTGTGTTATCACTCAGAGCAACACGCCAGCTCTCTGGAAGGAAGGAGGGCTGCAAAAATAAATGCTTTACATTAATGCAACATAAGAACAGGCTCATCAGATTTAACACCCTCAGTATGTGGTGTGGAAGATAATGTGTGAGGGTGATCGAGCTTGCATCTGAATATGATTTGTGTTGGGTTGGCGGTTTTGTCCTCAGTGCCTGTTTGTCACAATGATGGTGATAAAATCCAGGATGTCATTGCTGATTGCGGTTATGATGCATACATTTGTCATGTGGCCAACATCACCATAACAACATCACAGAGTTAGTGAAAAGTGAAAAGTCATGTACTGAATAATTGTTCCCATTTTGTGAAACTTTAAACTTGTGCTCCAACACGTCCTACAAATTAAACGACCAAACAGGTCATCTGTCTACATCCCAGAACAACAACATTTTTTGATCTGATGCCCAGATAACAGAACAACATCATTTGTCTGTGATTTCTGGACAAATCACTGTTAAAGAAATAAATAGATTTAATCATGTAGATGTCATGATTAGATTTCGGGGAAAGATTATAGTCTGATTTAAAAGAATAGCTTTGTTAAGGTTAGAAAAACATTGTTGAAATTACTACATGTTCAGGTTAGGGAGCCTATTACCCATTCCTATTTACTTAGCTGTGTTGCCTTAAGACATAAGTTACTGTGTTGTAAATTCCCCTTTATTTTAGGTAGTAATTTACTCAGGCACCTTTTTATTACAGTATGTAGGCTAAAAAAGGTAACTCTATGACACACACACACACACACACACACACACACACACACACACACACACACACACACACACACACACACACACACACACACACACACACACACACACACACACACACACACACACACACACACACACACAATGCATCCGGTGACGGTGAACTTAGCAGGCGACATGTGGGGCTCCCCCTCTTTGCAAAACCCAATTCAACCCCTGGCAACAACTGACTCAGAAGAATTTGCAATTATTTCCAACCTGGGGGGGTTGAGACCTCCACCAGGGTCTGAGAGATGAATCAGAATGAAAAAGGTCACAAGATGATTACTGGAATAAGAAATAATTTAACCCCCCCCACACAACATTCTGTCATATTTTTCCAAATCATCTTTTTCTTGGTGAATTACTTCATAGTGTTGTCTGTTCCGGCCACAACAATTGTTCAAATGGAACAATAAGTACATAAGTTTGAAGTGTTTTACCCTTAGATTACCTATGGATAGAGGCAGGCTAACTGTTTCCCTTTGCCTTCAGTCTTTATGGTAAATCAAGCTATTTAACAGACAAACATGAAGTGGTATTAATCGTCTTATCTCTTCTAATTCCCATTTCTTAAAATATCAAACTGCTTTATTGGATTAAATCATTCTTTTTATTATTTTTTTCTGCTGACAAAATGTTGTTATATAATGAATATCTATGTTTTCAGTCCAGAAGATTGAAGTGAAAGTGCCAGTCTCTCACTTGTTTTCATTACTGTACTTACACTGTCTGTAATTGGGGGAAAAAAATGCACTCTTTCAACTTCCAGTCTGGCAAATGATGATAAGTGAAGATGAATGAAAAGGCTGCAGTGGTCTCTGCCACGCAGAGGGAGTCGGAGTGAGCAGGGAATACAGGTCCACTTCTCCAGCTGTTGTTTTGACCTAACATATTTCTTTAACCATAAAGTTGCCTTTGAAGAACAGCAGGAAACTTACAGGAAACATTTGTACTTGCAAAAAAACCCACAACTTACAGCACAGGATTACAGTGACTGGTGAATTCATTTGCAGAAATGATTCTACCATTGAGAAATAACCCTACTGATGATAAAGCAATGTACCTGATCTAGAGACAATTGACTGATATTTGATGGGTTTTGACATAGCGGTACCTGGTAGCTCACTTGGTTTGCAGTTGAACAAAATGAAGGGAGAAAGGAGGGCACACAGGGGGAAGTTTGCCTTCAAGGCAGAAAGCCCTTGCACGAGGTCACCGTTGTGAAAGGGTCTGTTTTAACCCAAACCATGATCAAGTAGTCGTGTTGCCTAAACTTAATCAAACTGTGATTGAAACCTGAAGCGTCCCTCTGCCAGGAAGGCTTTCTGCCAGTAAGCCCCGAAGGCAACGGCGACACAGGAGACCTGCCAGTGAACTCTGCACCCTGAGCAAGACTGTCAAGTCTTTTATTCTAACAACAGGAAAGCAACATGAGAGTGGGAGAGAGTTTGTCCCACAGAGAGAACAGTCAGCAGTTTGTGTTGGTACTCAACGGAGAGTCCTTTCCTTTCCCTCTGTGTACCCCTGAGATGCAAAGGATAGGCTAAATCTACAAATCCCTGTTTCTTCAAAAAGCTTGAAGGCTTCTAACATCAGAGAGGAAACTTTGAAACACAATTATTTTTATTTTTTTTTTGCATTAAAAGAAAGTTGTTTCATGCTGAGCCTTAAAAATTGGGTAAAGTCTGTGTAAAACATCTGGCAGTGCTCCTGTCATGTCACGTCACGTCACATTACGTCAGACTGTCACATGGAAGTGATCTACATATTTGGGATGATACGACGGCGCATACTCTCTGCAGTTACTTTATTTTGCTAACTGTAGAGAGTTAATTGTGTCCAATCTAACTTTACATTTAGTAATCTTTGTGTCTGTCGACTTGGCTCATCTGATCGGCTTCAAATTTTGGCGAGTGTATTAAAAAAATTTGACAGAGAGATTGCATTTATTGTCGTAAAGTGCTCTTGCTGTTGCCACGGGAACCATGTTTTCTTTGATGATGTCACTGATCCAAGATCATGCTCACGGGCGCTGCGCGAGAGAATGATGAAATTGACCACGGCAAAAAAGTTCCAAAATGACCAATGGCTGTAACAGTGAAGTGTTACAAAGGTCAGCGATGATGTGGGGAGACAAGGTCTACTGATGCTGTAATTGCTGTACAGCAGTAGAATACGTAGTATTTCCTCTCATACACAACCCTGTCTCTGTTGACGGTTACATAATGAGCAGCTCCGGCTATAGGCAAACAGTAGTCGCTGTGTTAATCCTTCAGGGGTTACATTAGGGTTGACTTTCACACCCAGAGAAGCACATTCGTACAGCGGGATGTTTATGTTGTGTGTGGGTGTGTGTGTGTGTGTGTGTGTGTGTCTAATTTATGTGTGAAAATCCAACCGAATCGGATGCCTTTCACTTCTTAGCTCTCAGTCATGTGATTCAGTGGGAGAGTGGTATGATGAGATCATCGCAGCTGGATGGTTTTTTGGGTTAAAGCGAGTTCACCTGGCCTGAACTGGGGACGGCACTGGAGCCTACTCATTAAAACACACGCAAAAAATCTTCATGAGCTGTTTTGCACAAAAACACTTTTGCACACTAGTGTTTTCAACACTAAAGTGTGTTATTCGCCTACTGTTCACTCTCTGTTTACCTCTTTTTTTCTTAAACACATGTCCATGGAGGTGCATAGGCACAGGCTCAATTGCACATCTACAATGCTGCTCCACTGATTTGCACACAGAACTTGCACTCACACACACACACACACACACACACACACACACACACACACACACACACACACACACACACACACACACACACACACACACACACACACACACACACACACACACACACACACACACACACACACACACACACACACACACACACACACACACACACACACACACACACACACACACACACCAGGCCGGGCAGGATATGGACTCTCCAGGTCTTAAGCCTGTGCTGTTTTTCTTGGCAATTGACAGAGAACACACAAAGCCTGCTTGGGGATATGCAGCGGCTCAGTGGTCAAGCGGAGCTGGCCCCCATGCCCTCAGCACCCAACACACACACACACACACACACACACACCGGACACTTTTCAAGCCATCTTCATTTCTGAAACGCTGATATAGTATTGCCGCTAATGTGTGGGGTGAGTATGAAGAGGAAGGATACCGCACAGCAACTGCACAAGGCCACCCAAACTGTCTGGACTGTATGCCCTGTCTGTTTGCCGAGGTTAATCCCAGTCCCATTAGCACAACACTGTCTGGCAGATAACTGCTTGATGGTAGGAAACACATGGACACTAGGACAATAGACAGTGGCAAACAAAACTCTCTTCTGCTTGCATGAGGAAAAGAGGAGGAAAGTCCACTCCATTTCCTCTTTCTGTTACACTGCTCATCCCTCCTATGCAGCCTTTAAGCACTCACTTCATATATCACACCATTATTTACCTCCAACTTAATGTCTTTGTCTGCCTCAACATGTATTATTGCTTAGCCCACATACTGTATATCCGATACACCTCACCTGTTTTCTTATTTTGCTTTGCACTTCCTTTCTTTCTTTTCTTTAGCAGCCTCTCTGTCTTCTTTCACATCTGCTGTGCATGGCAGAGAGTATCTATAACTGAGGTTATAGGTCTATAACTGTGGTTTTGTCCGTGGATGCCAGATGTCTGAGAGAATCAGAGCCTCACTCTGTGAAGACTCTCACCCATGACATGGTATTTTCAAGGGCCATTTGAAGGCAACTGGATTTGCTTGAGGTACTTTAGTGTGATTCACCTCTTACCCAAAGGGATCCTTCAGTTCTGACTGACTTGTGCAAACACTCTTTTAGGTTACGTCCTCACTAATATGTTTTAGTTTGAGCTTCATTTACGCCTGACGTCCACACCACTCCAGAGTTTTTGAACCCCTGAGACTTTTGGGAATGCTGCTGGCCTCATATTAGTTTGACAACTCCAGGCTTCTGTTTACTCCGTACTATTGGAAACAATAACGCTCGTACCTGGATTCACTTGATTGGGTCTTATCAGTCACGACTCGACCACCAGCAATGGATGCAATGTGGAAAAAAACGTAAAAGAAAGAATTAGTGTGGACGTAGCCTTAACGTCTGGTGGTGTCGGGATGACCTTGAGACTCGTTGAGGTCACAGGTCACATGTAAGTCGTTGACCCACTCGGCCATCATGTCAGTCGTTTCTGTGTCACATGACTCTCGGACTGAAAAGATGTGAAGGTGCCTAGGGAGGGATCTCTGCTCTATAAGTGGCTGATGAGTGAGTTCATAGACCACTTCCTCCTCTCGCGATGGTCGTTCCGGTTTGGCGTAGATGGCGTCTGTCTTTTACGTGCCGTCGGTTGTAGGTGGACGGCTGAGTACTGACCGGTGGAATTGGCTCTCCTGTGTTGTGCCATGCACATCCCCAATGTTCAAGTCTCTACATTATTCGCTGCACTGAACCGTGTCCACTACATTGCTCTGGCCTTAGTGTGGACAAGTTTCTTTTCTTTCTTTTATTGGACTTCAAAGTCACAGGGATGCTATGTTTGCTAAAGATCTTCCTGATCATTTTTTCAGATATTCCCCTGCAACGTAAGGAATGATAAAGTTGATCCCTTTCTTGTTGCTTCTCTGTCTAATGTGTATCTTTTTGTGATTTTCATGGAGACCTGTTTTGAGTAACCACACATTTTTAGTACTTCCTTGATGTGTTTTTGTTCATTGCGCTTTCCCGCTGAGTTGTCTGCACGTTCTGAGCCGGGTAGTGTCGGGCTCTGATAACCCCCAGCTTGTGGTGCAATGGGTGATGAGAATCAAAGAGCAAATATTGTTTTTTGTGTGGGTTTTCTGTGAACTTTAATGTTGAGGCTTCTGTCATATTCAATGTGCACTGCACAGCCCAAGAAGGCCTGACCTCAGTCAGAGCCTCAGCTTAATAACAAGACCTTCCCCTCCCTGATCGTCTCTAAAACCAAAGAATGTGTGTGTGTGTGTGTGTATTATATTTCTGTTAATAGTGCTGTCAATTATGTGTGTATGGGTTATTCATTGCAGCTGATTTTGGTTAACTGTGTGCACGTGTCTGTGCATACGTGCTGCATTGTGGGTGGGTGTGTGTGTGTGTCACAGTGAGATAAAGTGCTATTGCAGGAGTCATGTATAGGTTGCTAGACCACTATCTTTAGTTTCTGACTCAGACATACATATTTTATCTGTATTACCATATATACAGGCATGTAGCAATAGTTTAGTCGTTTATTATAATGAAGTCTTTAAACCATATAGTGTAGTTGTTTCAGAGTATTTGCTGGAATCTCTTGGTTTCACTATGTTGTTTGTGTATCATCTTGTTGCACGTGTGTGCATTCTTTTGGAATCTGAGTCATATTGTGGGGTCAGTTCAAATACAGTCATACAGGTAGTTTCAGTTTTATGAACCCAGGGTTTCATCTTTCCGCCTCTGAAACATCTACTGCCCAATGCTTGATCTGATTTGTGCCGCTCAATATGATCAACATTATACAAACAAACCAAAAGACAACAGAACATGTCTTCCCAGGCAAAATGTCACTTAGAATGTACCACAGACCACGCTGCCCACAGTTTTTGTAAGGACTGTCTTTGAAAGCCCTTCCAAAGAAAATTGTTGAAAGTGAGGTCTGTGTCTGTGGTCTCTGATGATACAGATTAAACGGCACATTGTTTCTGGAAAGACACATTGCTGATGAGTTTGTCCACCGCTTTGATCCAGGATACAATATATCTAGAGTTTTGGTTGGATTTCCACAAAATTCAATGATTCCCAGTGGTTGACTTCTAATGACTTTGGTGATCCTTTGACTTTCCCTGCAACATCACCAGAAGCTCCAATATTTCACCATCTAATGGTTGAATAATTCTTCTGGATGAATCTTACTGACGATGGTAATAATATAAGGGATTGCAACTTGACATTTTTGTAATGTGTGTTCATTGGACAGACTGGTCCGGGATATGGCTGAGGTGAGGGGTCAGTGGGAGCCTCTACCGTGAGAGGACAAATGCGACTCCAGGTAATTCCAAGGTTCTGTTGTGTCAATTTTGTCTCTTAAATTTTGGTTGGTTTTCTTGCCTGACTGATGGGGAACAGTTAGCCACAGGTATGCATACACTGAGGTGACACCTCTTTCAAATCGGAGAGTGTGCAACTTTTGTGATTTAATCTGCTGCCGCTCCAAAAAAACTATTAATGAGGCTTTAAGCAAACAAGTACAAGCAGCAGTAAGATGGGACAGAGTTACATATTTTGGGGCGTCTGCTAAAAACGTTATTTCCGTTCACTCCAGCCCAAACATCCTGTTTCGTACAGCAGCACATCCAAACTTGGGAGGAAAATTAAATAAGGATTCCAAGGCCATTTTTATCTGGCTCAGACTGCCACCATTGTTCGTGTCCAAAATCATGAATTTTCATTCATCACATAGTGGACTAATCAGAGTAGCCTGCATTTCGTGCGGTATTTATATTATTAATTACTATGCATGCATATATAAATACATTTTTACGTTATAAAAAGCACTGGAGACTTAGCAACCATCAAATACAATCATGCATTGTGCATGGACTGACTGGCGTCATTATTTGCTTCGTTAACGTCTGGCAGCAACATTGCAAACTGTACAGTCTTATACATAAAGTCCTTTATATACAACATTGAATAGCAGTAAGTTAATGTGACACATCCTATCTTCAATGTGTTCTTTAAAAATCGAGGAACACACATGTACTTGTGTCCGCTCCAAACGTGCACGTTCCCCTGTCAAAGAGCGTGTGTGTGTGTGTGTGTGTGTGTGTGTGTGTGAACAAGTGTTTGGTGTTAAAACAGTAATGCGATTGAAAGACGTGTAACAGGACATGAGAGCGGCTTGCACAATTTATAGTTCACTTCCTTCTCTGTATCCATGAGTGGAGATCCCCCAGATCAAACGCCACAGATATAGCTCACTGATCGGGCTCCGGAGCTCACCGGCTTCACTGGCAACAGGTTCCTTGGCAGCCGGACCGAGCGCAGACCCTCAACACACAGACACGTTGAGCTGAAGGAGGCCTTTGATGTGCTCACTCTGGTTTGTCAATTGATGAAAACCTTAATGGCAGCAATGAAGCCAGGCCGGATGAAAAACAAACGTGTGACTCATCTTCAAGGGCTCCGAAATAATTGTTTCAAAATGCTTTGTCCTTGAGCCAGTAAACTCAGGTTGAAGAGCTAAAAAAAATAATTCAAAAAGTCTTTGCGGAACAAACAAGTCTGCAGCAAACATATGTCCTACAGGAATTATTCCAACGGCCGTGTTGCATATGACAAAATGGTCTCAATGCACTTTATGCATGTGCACTTTTTTTTCTGCATCTATGTAAATCTAAATGTATTCCTGTGTGCTGTGATGGAGTCAGTGTGAGGCTGCAGGGTGTAAGTTAGCTCTTTTAATGACTAACAGGCCTCTGTAGCTCGTGGCCATCGAGAATATGTTTATTTTGATGGATAAGCCAAGAGCGGCCAGCTGGTTTGAATTGGGAACAATTGGAGATTCAGCCTGCATATGGTTTTGATTTAGCACTCCCTCCTCCTCCGATCCTCAATCCCCTTTTCTCCATCATCCTCCTCTCTCTCCCTCCACAGGCCACTGTTGCCTGTGTCTTCATTTCCTGGGAACCTTGCTATCCCTCTTATCCCTCACCTCACAATAACACACTATATATTTCCCCCTGTCACCCTCCCGTACTCTCCTACAAAACCCCTGGTGATTGGAGCTGATGAAGTAATAAATGACTCATAGAAGGGCATCATGTTTTATTGTTAAAGATTAATAGAATAGAAAAAGTTGGGTAATCCCTGAAATTATTAGCCCCTGTGCTCCATTGTACACTCTCTGGGAGAGCAGAGGTGCTTCTTGGCCTCTGTAGCACATCAGTCATTGGTTTTTATCTGTTAATGAAACAGAGAATAAAAAAGTGCACTTATAAAAGACTTTTGCAGCCATTCAGTAGAATAGAATAACTTGTATTTGCACGGACGGTTGTATTTTATTGTGCATCTGTCTGCCTCCCAGGAACGGTGGACGTGTGCTTGCCTGCATGCATGGATGAGTTTAGAGGAGTGTTTATGCATATTGCCCATGCTATCCGTCTTGTTCCACAGATCTTTTGCCACAGTGCTTGTGACTGCCGGGTGCCCAGTCGGCTCAAACCTCTCCTGTTTCACCATGCAGGCTGTGGTGGAGCTCTTCTCACTCCGTGGTCTGTCTGTGGCCAGTTGCCTCCTAACACAGGATCAACTGAAGTGGGTTTTTTTACCCTTAGTTTCCTGCTTCAGACCAACAACCACACACACAGGCACAAACATTTAAACACCAGCCCACAAGTGGACATGCATGCATGTTACATATGGGAGGCGAAGAAATTTGGATCTGCGGTGTCATCGAGAAATCGTCCATCTCATTACGACATTATGGCGACACATGGGCATTTCCCTGGCACGGCAGCATTCCCACTGATTTAAAAGCTCCGAGGATTCCATCCATCGTGTTTTGTGTTCATGTTTTTCAATTCCAGGCACTGTCGACCAGTCCATAAATTTGTCTGGCATTAGTCAGTTGGTCGAGCCACCATTTTGGCTCATATTGAAATATCACGAAAGGAAAGACTGCAAAGACATAATTGTGCAGACATTCATGGTGCCCACATGATAAATTCCAAAGACAGGTGGTTTCATAATGCATTATAATTTAACTTAAAGCACTGCAATGCCTAAGTGCAGCATCAAAGAGCCATTGGCAAGGCTATAGAGGCTCTAATAGACTCTTGTTTTCAAACTTGCAATGTTAAGCCTAGTTTAATTTGTCTATGGTCTATTTTCTCTTATTAATATGATTCATTTGGGCAAATCCGACCGCAGTAATTGTACTTGAATATGACCCAAAACAACATTAGTAAAACCCTTTAGAAAAGTGGTCCAGTCACAAATATCCAAGATATTATCCAGACTCAGTCTGGACCGGTTACTAGGTTAATTTTAGCCGAATGAGCTTCTGTAACCAGGTGCCTTTTGCATAATGGGACTGGGAATGGCAACAAAGTGTGTTGCTCTCTCGATATTTGAGCAGACTGTACCTCACTTCAGACCGACCTAAACAATGAGTGGAAAGAACATTTTCACATGGCTTGCAGCGACGCACTTTGCTTGACTTGACTGGGAAAATGCATGCAAAAAAAAAGAAAAGCTGAACCAACTCATCTGCTGCCTGGGGCAACAGCGGACAAATGAGAATGCTTAGTCTGGAATAACCAATTCTAAGCCCCTTCCCACTCATGGGTCATGTGTCCTAACCGATGCACAGTGAGATGTGTTTCTTTTCTCCAGCAGACCGTTACGTGACTGGAAGGCTACGCTATGCCCTCCAGATCGTTCTCATTCTGTACATGCCCACCAGCCAACCAAGAAGTCAGTACTACACTCACAAAGACGTTAGCTTTGGCGGGACAATCACAGCACTTTGGCTTGTAACCCCAGTAGAATCCATAATTGTGCAACAGTGCAGTTTGACATTAAAGTCTGTGTTTTTTCTGACAGTTACACGATGAGAAGAAAAAGCTCTGGTAAGTTTGCACCATAGTTCTCGACACCATATGAATGTGTGTGTGTGTGTGTGTGTGTGTGTGTGTGTTTGTGTGTGTGTTTGTGTGTGTGAGACCACTGCAGTTCGGCTCAACTGGATCGTAACCTTGGGGATTACAGAATTAGGTTTCATTGGAACCATACTTGTGCCCTGAAATGATTCAATGTTTTGAATTGAATTACATTTTGGTTTCAGAGTCTTGATAGAGCACAAAAAACATGCACGCATGCACGCACACACACACACACACTAAATAAAGTGTAAAAAAATCAGAGTTGAATTAATCACGTTGCAATGGTGAGCATTCGTTGCTGAAATTAGAGCAAGTGAGGTTAGAAAGGGAAGAAAAGGGAAAGTGAAAGGGGCGAGTGCACCGCTGCTAATGGTGGTGGTCAATTTCGTGAGAAGTTATTGACATTAAAAAAACACACCATCAGCCTCACACAGTATTTATTTATGTTCTTGGCAGTGTCTTGTAATTTTTGCTAAGCCAACTTGAAATCTTTGTCCCAACAAGTAAAACACACACACACACACACACACACACATTCTGTCTTTGGACATGACTCAGTCTATTAATAATCAATCAGATGGAGGTTTGATTCACTCTCTCTTGGTTTACAAACGAACAAGAGGTTGATTTTGATTGAATCCAGATTCCATGTGGATTTTATTTCTCCGACAAATATCTTCCAACAAGGTTTTCCGTTATGTGGCCTTAATCACATACTGACAGAGATATCAGAGCACATTTCAACACAACACCCAACACCTACAAAATCAACACAGGATTCTGTTATCATAGATAAATGTTAAGAAATCACGCGATCAAATAGTGAGGATGACTCCTTTGGACAACATTTATGGCTTTCATTTTTTTGCTAAAACAGTCTCATTTTTTATGAATGGAAAGAAATCATAATCATTATGCAATCGTAAACAATAACGTAGCTGCCAACAGCTTTTCTATGCAAAGATATCACGGAGTAATGGCGTCCTGAGCAGAGAACGAAGTCACCGTCTCTCTGTGTGTGTTGTGATCTATACTTTTCTGTTATTGCTTTGATTGACAGTCAAGGCGCACTTTCACGTGAGCGCATGTGAGTCCCTCCCTGCGACAGCATTGGCCCTTCCGTGAATTCATAAAGTGAGTTTGCTCCAGCCTCCATCGCCAGCGATGTAAACATGTCATTTTAACTCAGCGTGGCGTCTTTCAGAGCACACAAACACTGTGACCACACCTGTTACCTGTCCATCACGGTGCCGTTCAACCAGAATCGCAGAGACTTCACCTTACTTTTACACAGTCCAGGGGCTACCCACAGCAGGGCACAGCAATGTTAACAATGCCAGCCGTGCATGCCTGCTGACAGTGCGCTGATCCGGGGGCTGCACACTCTCACAAGCCCAGAATAAGTTTTAAAAAAACCTGTATTTACCGACCGAAGCATCTCACACGCGGCTCCAACCCGCGGACGAGGCTTGACGGATCCATTTCACCAGTCTGCACCAAAGCTAGATGGATTGAATTTTGGCTCTCCTGAAAACACAGGGTAACTCTATGCTGTTGTATTTCTGGATGTGTGTGTGTTTTTGCAGCCCCTGTGGACTGAAAACACAAAGAAGGGGTCGGACAAAGCATTTGTCCAAGATGCTGGTGCCAGTGTGATATCTATATCTATATCTGTATGACCTTTGGGCATTCCCTCTTTAAACATAATTCAACTTTTCTGCTATCATGTCTTTGTCTTACATGTTTGTCTGCGTCATGAATGCCAATGCTGAGGCACGAATTTTCAAGGAAGCCACTTAGTGGTTCATCCATAAACTGAATACAGCTGCTCTCTGCTTGGCCTCTACATGGAGATCACGCACGAAAAGGTCCAGCAGTGTGATTGATACACAGTGTAAAATCCTCTGTTTGATACTGGTCATATTTACGAAATAACCCTCGATTTTTCCTCCTGTTTGCGTGTATGTCAAAGTGTGCATGTATATGAAGGTGATGACAAAGTAGGGCAAAGTTAATAACGTGCCATTAAAGGACCAGTTGGACAATACGCTTATTTTCTCTATTCAGAAGTCAGCTCTCTGCGGTAGAGCTACATTTGACAGACAGACAGACAGAAGAGCATTTTTGCGTCTGTGTGCTGATAAATCACCAAGATAATATCTCTTTTCGCCTGAGGACAGTTTGCTGTTGTACAGTTCTGGAAATTCAGAAACACAAGTAATTTGTTTTCCATCCATTTCCGCAGGTCGAAGCAGCCATTAATTGTGATTGGCGAGACACACACGGCAGAACAAAACTGCTGGTGCACCCGTGCTCCACTGGGCACGCTGCGGAACAGCAGCAACACCACAAACACAATGACTGTGGCGTAATATATATATATTTCAAAATATTGTGAATATGCCATTATAGTAAAAGAGATGTGGGCCAGTTTTAAAATTATTGTTCTCAGACTTTAACAACAAAAGTCACTGTCACCTATAGGTCAGCCCTTTTTTTAAATAAAAAATCTGGGTTAGGGTTAGGTGGATGGAGATGGTAATGGAAATATAATTAAAGTGCCCATATCTAAGTTGTTTAAAGGTTCATACTTTTACATATGGGGGTCTACTACTATGATGTACATTCAAAATACATATTTGTCTCATATTGTACATTGCTGCAGAGAATCTTTTCACCCTCAGTTTGAGATTTGACTGGAGCTCTTTTAATCACATTGCATTGCCCTGTTCTGTTTTATTATTTCTGCCGGTGCCTGCGAACAATCGATCCAGTCAAGATATATTTTTACTTGAAACGGTGAAATTATTTGTAGACATTGATTATTGTGTCCCAGAATGACAACCAAGGTTTAATGATCGGCCAAGTTATGATCCATTTTTATTAAATATGAAGTTCCAGTTTCTGATCTTTAACATTAATATACCCTTTTTTTATTGCATGCATTACAGTATCCTCTGCTTGGTGCCAATCACTAGTCAAACAAAAGAGCAGTGTCTTCAATAAGAAATTCAATATACCTTTTATAAAATGTATTAGTCACAGATTTATTTGGCAGCTCTCTGTTAGGTTTTGATTTCAAGCTAAGTTTGACTGTGACGTTTGTATTTAACATGGCACATATGGTTTGATTTGCATATGGACTGAACATCAACATCAAAACTGTGACTGAATGACACTAATGTTCTAAACCTTTGGAAGGCGTTGATGAAGATTACAAAGTACAGTTCCGATTGACACTGTGGCCTCCTGATCATCAGTGATCTTCATTTCATTGCTCTGCTTTTCATTCATTCATTTTCTCTGCTTGTGGCGTCCAACACGCTCTGTTTTGTTCTCCACTCATCACTTTTGCCTTGTTGTCTCTGTCTCTGCTGTGTGGACACGGAAAGTTGACCTGAACAGTAACGGGAACGGAACATTAGTCCTGATCGTCCTGCCAGTTCTCTGACGGGCCTCACTCCTCTCTGTGGGGCCACAGGACGTGATTTGTGAGCCTGGGTGTCCTCACTTTCCTCTATGCATGCTTGTGTTCAAGTGAGATTTTTTCTTTTCTTTTACTGGGGTGACTACCCCTAATCTCCGCATGAGTGCACAGTGTTGCACATTCCGAAACGTGGCTAAAGCTGCTTTCCAGAAAACACTGCCCAAATCATTCTTGGCCCTTTCCGCAGCCTGTATAAATCAGCGGGGTTTACTGCTCAGAGGCGAGCATGTTCAGGTGCCAGTGGTCAATCATGGTAACATATACTTTGCTAAACGCGCTGGAATTCGTGACATTGTCATCCCCTGCATAGCCATACCCATTTTATCACCAAGATTGTGTGGCTTTCGTGGAAACCCGGCTGAAGTAATAACATCATCATAGTACGAGTGTGTGCAGGTGAACTCAGGGCTGACCCAACCAAAACACTCCATTCCATTAATATTACAGCTAAGTGTTGTGGGAGGTGAAGTTTACAAGTGAAGGAATTAGAGCTGTTCTCTCTCCTCCTAGAATTCCCACAAAATAGAAAAAACCTAATAAAATAAGTCAACGGGAGAAGTCAAGTCCAAAGGGAATAGAAATAAGGGCCATAATTTGCCCTTGTGGTTGAGTAAGAAACTTGAGCGTTGTGTAGGAACTCCTAATCTGTCAGTTTCGTAAATGTTCAAGGTTAAATCAAATTTAGTGCCTTTGCTTGGGTCTGGATGAAGGAGCTCTGCTGGGGGCTGGGGGGAGGGGGGGCGGGCGGGGGGGGGGGGGGGGCACCATATGTTTCATGGGAGATCTTTAAGTGACAGACGTTTGCGCTACGCAGTATATGTTGCTTTGTTGGTGACGAGCCTTAGAAACTCTAGTTATCTATAACTGATCACAATTCCTTTGGGACACTGCTGTTTTGTGTTTGGTATTTTTTGTTTGTTCAGTTTCAGATTAAACTGGGTTTCGCATCTATTGGGCGACCACAGAGTGTTGAGGCTCAAAATGGCCGTAACCCAGCAATGAAAAAAAAATTCTGCCGAGAGGTAAAGTAGGGAGGCAATAAAACATTGCAGCTGTGGGACAGAGAGGACGAGAGCGGTGTATCTGGGAAGTAATAAAGCCTCTATTAATTAGGTCACATTAAACTCATAGTCATTATCCATGGGCCACTATTCAGTCAGTTTTATCATCTGGAAGTCAGTAGATCTTTTGGAGGAAAATCACTTGCTTTTATGCTTTTTACATAATTTATAGTTCCATTTTTCTTTGTTGTCATAGTAGTTTGCGTGGGGTTAACATTTTCTTCTTCTTGCTGGCTGTGTCAACAGTTTTTGTAGCTTCAGGCCGCAGGACTGTTGTCTGATCAAAGCCTGCTCCACAGTGATCACACTGGAACCAGTCCCGTTCTCAGTCTCCCATGAATCACACAGGCCCCGCAGGGGACAATAACCACGCTCATGTGTAAATATTTGCGAAATCAATGAAAAACATGGCAGAACAAAAAAAAAGAAGGATGAAACATAATGCATGCTATCATTTTTCCTAGTGCCCCCTTCTGTCCCTTACTATTTAGGTACGCTGTAGTAAATGCTTTGTGCATCCTGGTTGTGATGTCACTCTCTCAAAATGCCTCGCGAGCGTGTGGCTTTGTTTATAAAACAGTGGGGTAATGCTTGAATTGAAAGAAAACAATTGGAGAGAAAAACATAAAGTTCAAACTTTATAAATCTGTAACAGATTACATAAAAAATTAACAGGAAAGCAGTGCGGTGCTCCCACCCACACAGCTAATTACTGGGTAAACTACCTCGGATGTCGTCATCATATAATCAGCTCCACCCTCCGTCCTGCAGACCGACCTGCTTATTCTAGGGTGGTTCTGTCATTGTGTCAGGCCGAGGGTGATTATTAAAAACCATGACTTGCCTTTTTCTTTTGTCTTTGCAGTGGTTCAATTCAATTTTACTTGTGGAATGTTTCCATTTTTTCTTGTCAAAAAAGAAGGACGCCCTCGGCAGTCCAGTTCAATTCGGAGCGCTGTGTTCGAATGCAGGTTTCATGGAGTCATTGTAAGTTGAACGTGTTGTATCTTATTTTTATTCTCCCCTTCTCGGCCCACCTTTCACCTATTTAGTCACTGGTGATATTAGGTCACCACTAATTCAAGGAAACTCCCCAAGCCCTCATACGGTTATCACGCGCTTTCATATTTCCTATTTTACTGATGAAATCTGTCTTCACACATGACAATCTCACTAACCCTTTCAACACTCATTCATTCTCTTTTCCTTATCTCTTTCACTTGCTCTCCCTTTTGCTTTTTTTCCCTCATGCTTTGTGATCAACCAAGAGAAAGCTCCACTGGAAAAATAAAACAACACTTGTTAACCAGTTGAACTTATATTGAGTGTGTAAGTGCTCTCCACACCCTCTGGGACCATAAAAACTGTGTTTAGAGCCACTTTCACATTCACTTTGAACTGGTTTCCGACTCATTTCCGACCGTCACCATCCCATAACAGAGGCACTGTTTCATTTTTTATTGACTCCCTAACTGTCATTTTCCAGCTAATTGTGATTGCTTTCATTCCATGTGCAACTTTACGACAAGTCAGGTGCATCAGTGAACATACAGCCAACACACAAGTCAAGAAAAATCATCATGTCCTCACACGGCTTCAGCATTTATGGTCCATTTATTCTAAACTACATTTCAGCCGAACCTTTGACACTGTTAAGTTTAAAGTCAACAACAAATTGACCCAGATGTCAAAATGATGGGGGGGAGAAAAAACATTCTCATGCAATAATTTGCGTATTTGAGCGAACTTCCTGTAACTACCACCAGAGTAATAATCACAACACCTCAGGCTCAATTAAACAGTTAGATCCCTTTTGGTCCACTGTTGCTATGTGGGAAAAGGGATGGGAGGCAATGACCCATGTCTGTGTATAGCTGTGTGAGTCTGTGTGAGTCTGTGTGTGTGTGTGTGTGCGTGTGTGCGTGTGTGTGTGTGTGTGTGAGAGACAGAGAGAGTTGTGACTGAAGTGGGTGACCAACACTCATTTTCCGCCCTGATAGCCAGAGCAGTGGGAACTTCCTGTGGGCAGAACACTCACAGAGCAGCCTAAGCCCAGAGCCAGCGCTCACACAGGGCAGCTTCACACCAGCGTGACAACCTCGCAAGGAAATCCCCCATTTTAACACTGGCTTTATGACTCAGCTCAATCTTCCACAATTTGAAGATGAGAAACATTTCTGACCATAATGCGTATAGTATTACGCCACAAACAGTGTGAACAAAGAGCATCAAATGAATCATGAAATATGACTGAACAGTATTTCATTTTGGAATCAAATTCGTTTCATAGGAATGAATTCCAAAAAGGCGCTGCGGACTTCGGATTTCTCTTCAGTTCTCAAGTTTACAACTGGTGAAACCAGGACCAGTGAGAGATACAGCAAATAGAGCACTCCCTTGCAGATGTGCGCACACAGCTGCAGACGCACATGTTCTTAAATTTGAGTGCTGCAGGCATCAGTCCTAAAGCCCTGAAGTGAGTAAGTTAGTCATAATGGGCTCTGAAATAAGTGAGGAGTTAGGTCTTAGTGCTTAGATGAGACTACGGAGGTTAGGGGGGCACCGCTCCGCGAGGAAGAGCTTAGCACGCCAAATGAAACCAGAAGATTCAAATGGTTGGAAGCTCAGGGGGGGTGACATGTGGCAGTGGTGTAGCTCGTTTTGCAGCCTGACCTTAACTTTTCACCTCTGCTGATTTATGGGAGCCTCATGCACATTCTCTGATGATGGCATTTACATGACGCGGACCCTGGCGGACTCCCGACACGCAGAAAGTATCACACTTACCTAAGACAGTGACAGACAGACGTTTCATGGCCAATGCAATGAGGGGTGTCACTGTGAAAACATGTGATCAATTCCACTAAAATACTACATAACACCTACTTGTTCAATACCATGTTCATACAAACTTTTGAGCATGAACCCCACTTACCAGGAGGGAGGTTCTAGGGACAGTATCACATTGCACTATGGGATGTGTATTTACAGATTGATATACACTACAGCAGTCCTTAGAATAAAAAGGGTGTCTTGAAGTGTGCTACAATTTCTTTTTCTGCCAGTTCCTCCGACTGGGTTTGGACTTGTCACTGACTTAAGACTCGACTTGGACTTATCCCGAAAGACATGAAACTCTTTTGCCAACAACAGCATGGAAAAACAAATCTCAGTGAGGGAGGTTTGCTGCGTGACACAGTTAGCCAACCTCAGCAAGAAATAAGGTGAAAGGGGGCAAAGTTGCCAAATCATGTACAACTCCACTAACAACAAACGGTCCTAACTGCGGTGGACGGTATTTTGTAAGCCTGAATTGAGCGCAAGACCATAAGAGAAACATAATGGCATGAAATCATGAGCTGTCAGAGTGTGTTGGGTGGAAGTGCAATGTGGTGATGCCATTCTGGGTGTAGACAGACAGATTGAGAAAGGAGGGCAATATGATCCCGCCGTGTCAAACTGGTGAATGTGAAGAAGTTAAAAAACAAAAACTGGCTCTGATTTGATCTTTTCTGCGAAATAAGCTACAGCAAATCACCCACACAGGAACACCCACGCACGCACGCACGCACTCACTATCGCAAAGCCATTCTCTTTCCTGTTTCACATCCATGGGGGTAAATCGACGGCAGCTTGTGATGATGACCAGCTTCCACTTGGTCCTGCGTACGGACTCGCTGCTGGCTTCCTGATACTCCCTGTAGTCTCCCACATGGTTGACGTTCCAACCCTGTGTTTAGGTGACATCATACAGTTAAACCCACCGACCATATTGTTGCGACTCCATAGAAACAGTATGGAAACACTGTAAGGTACGGGGAAAACTCTCCAGCATGACGGTGAACTTCATAGTACTCAAACTACGTTTTCTTTTTTTTTGGTGAGTGTGTCGACAAAAGAACTGGACGGAGTCAGAGGAAGGGAAGCGCTATAACTGAATTCAAAACCTTGAAAGTTATTATTGTATCGACATGTGGTTGTGCTGAAAGTCCAGTTTTCCACTTGAGAAGTGGTCATGCATTTTATTTCTTTGCTTTCTAGTCAAGTTTGATGTCACTCTTTTACCTTTCCATCGCCTTTGACTGGCAACCAGGAAGCTTAGCTTAGAGACAGCAACAGCTGGCCTGGTCTTGTCCGATGGCGACAAAATCCACCTGCCAGCACCTCTAAAGCTGACTAATTGAATACTTAGGAATATCCCCTTGGTCTAATCCTCAGGAACACTAAAGTGTCAAAAAAAGACATGGTGTATGTGCGGTGCTGTTCATTCATTTCCTGAAGTGTTGTTCTTACTGTGAGATTGCTAGACAACCAAAGGAGACTTCAGGGAATTACCGCTCACCCCGCCAAGGAATATTCGAGCAGTTTCCCTCCTGTCAGCTGATGATGGTTTTACAGGGGGCTATGTGCGGGTCCTGGCCGGTGACAATCTACACATATAAATCCAGATTCATATTTGGCAAGCGGACGTGAGAGCGGTGACGATCCTCTCTTCTCTTGCAAACATTAGTGTTTCCTAAAATGTCAAGCTATTTCTTGTGCAGTGAAGTTGTTTTTGATTGGTTAATTACTGTCACATCATTGATTTGGGTGTTCAAATAAATAATGTGACCAATTACAACCTGTACATCTGGGCCTCTTGTCGGACTCACCGGGTGTGGACCGCATCTGCAATCTGTTTCGCTACAGGACACAACAACCACCTGAGAGCTAAAGAGATACACACACAATCAAGATTTGGATTGGTGCACCTTCCACATGCATTATAATGACCATCCCTCAGTGCTCCTGCTCTATCAGGGGAACTCAGAGCCTCATACCTGCATCTATGTGACTGTGCTGGGAGCAATGTTCCTCTTCCAAAACATACACTCAGACAACCTTCTGTCAGACTGGGCCCTGCCTCGCCGAGACCAAAATCTCTATTTGTGTGTGCGTGTGTGTGTGTGTGTGTTATTTAGGGCATAGTCTGCCACGTTCTTTCCATCATCTTATGTGCACATCCATGCATTCATGCACGCACACACACACACATACGTATGCACGCACGCACGCACACACATAAAGAAGGAGGAATGTGCATTGGGGGATGAGTTTGGAGACGCGTACAGGGACATGGTAAATCCATCATTTGTGTTTTTCAACGTGGTAGTTTGTGTGTGTTACGCACACACACACACAAACACACACACACACACACACACACACACACACACACACACACACACACACACACACACACAGTCTTAAACCAGTCAAAGAGTGGGAAATGTTTTCTTCTTTTTTTTGTTGGTGTGGACAGAGTTGCAGGTATTTTCCTCTCCAGCTGCAGAACGATCCAGCTCTGTCTGATAAAAGCCCCCGTGACCTACTTAAAAGTAACTTTGACTTTAACAGTTGACTCCATGTCACTGCGGACCCCTGACTCCACGCCTGCTGCACAGTCTGCACATTGTGGCTGCAAATTCTTTGGATGCCCGTAATTATCCGGGCAAGTGTAATTCTGGCAATGTGGCGGAGATCCTGAATTAGCAGCTTGGTAATCAAACCACCAAGTTCTCTCAATGAGAAGACCACCTGCGACTGGTTAAACTTTTAAAGCTGGTCGCTTTCTTGCCAAACATGACCAGAACACACTGTATTATTTCTTTTATTGTTACTGCCACTGGTAGAGCTCTTCTATTACTCAGTAACATTTTGGATCAGTCGTAGAAAAGGGCAAAGTGCCCATTGTTCACAATAAATCTCATTCATTCTAATTTTCTCATTCTCCTTTGTATCTCTCTAAGTCTGATATACTGCAAGTTAGTTAAACATATTGACACTTTCACATCAGTCTCCCACATATGAAGCTTAAGCCAGAGGACAGTTTGCTTAGCACTGCATGAAGACTAGAAACAAGGGGAAACAGCTTGCACTGCTCACTACACTGAGGCGACAAAAAAACAATGTTACAAAACAGTACTGGTGATGTACTGTGCCATTTCATTATTGCTGTCACCATGATATTCCCAAAATGTGCAATTATGCTCTGAAAAGGCGTAGTTGTCATATATGACCAGCTCAATAAAAATAATGCTCCAACCTTAAACCCCTTCTCAAATATCTCCCCTTTGTGTTGCTTCATTGATTTTGGCCAAGAAATTATTTTTGTGTCTACCCCCCCCCCCCCCCCCCCTCCCCCCAACCACTTTCTTTGTGTTTACAGGATTTCAGAGAAAAACAAAACCCCCTGCACTGCTGTTTCCTTCTATTTCCAAATCATTTCTCTCTGTGGGGTCTGCACTTGAAATCCCAACTCTCACATTGCTACTCTGAACATTTTTTTCTTCATGGCAAGTTCACACTGGGGATGCTTTTCCACACGTAGCCTGTGTATTAAATCAATACACGGCATCTTCTGTTACTTTCACCATTTCTTCTCTTCAATTCCTCTTCTGTTCTCCGAGTTGGGAGCAAGTGTGCCTGGGCGTGATTTCAGTGCATGGAGAGTAACCAACACTCTTGGCTTGGAATTTACAATTTCTGGATGTCTGAGGTCTGAGCTCGGGCCATCTTCTCACCAATGCATACTGGCGCTGTGTTAATTGACCAAATTCATTGCTTTAATGACCGCTCCACATAACAGCCTCAATCAGCTGACGGCAACTAAATCTACAACTAACACACTTACACACACACCCAACAACTTAGCATCCCCGAGGATAAATACCCATCTAGTCATCCAAGAGTCACACCAAACAATTTAGGAAAGAATAACAGCTCTGTTTCGAAAGAGGTGAACTTAATGTCCAGTGCTGGAGAGAGGTATGTAAAATCATAACTCATGACCACCCCGGTCACAGAGTCACAGAGGAGCAGTTATGTCCCTGCTTAGACATACCTTAGGAAATGTGATTTAGAGCTAATGGTTAATGTGTGTCATGCGACGTGCCAAAATGTCCTATGAATGTGCTATGCAATGAGTCAAGTATGGTTATAAGTAGAAAAATCACATGAAGCCGAGTGTCGTGGCTTTTTAGAGGGAGTTAGGGGAAGTCCAACTTGTTCGCCTTGTCTCTTTTTTTTCTTCTCGCCCTCCCTCCTTCCTCTCTTTTTCTGTTAGCATCCACTGCTCAGCGTTAGAGGCTGGCAAAATATTTTCTAAGAAAATCGGACGTAATTGTTCGTGCACTAAGTAGTCTGGTTTGTGTAAAGCTTGTGTGTGTGTGTGTGTGTGTGTGTGTGTGTTTTACACTGTACAGTTCCCACCTACGGGCCCGAGAACACTTTGTTGTCCAAGTAACTGTAATGTGCCATTTCCTAACAGGCTACAGAGGAGTGAAGTCATTACATGCGGCTGGCGATCATTGTGTGAAGTCAGGCCCTGAGAGGAAACATCAGCACCCGATGCACGCGCGCGCGCACGCACGCACGCACGCACGCACGCACGCACACACACACACACACACACACACACACACACACACACACACACACACACACACACACACACACACACACACACACACACACACAGACACACACACACAGACACACACACACACACACACACACACACACACACACACACACACACACACACACACACACACACACACACACAGCTGACAAGCCAAAACCCTGACTGTAATCTTCAAAGGTCATAAAGATGTGAGACTTTCCTCTGCAGGGTTCACACAGGCATTTCTTCAAAGGTTTCAATGTGTGTGTGTGTGTGTGTGAGAGAGTGTGTGTGTGTGAGACTGAGAGAACAGTTGGGGGGATAAACACAGAAGGGGAGCTACAGCTTCAGGGTGTAAGGGAAACTTCTTACTCAGCAGTCTTCCCAATTTCAATCCCACACCCTCATCCTGACCCTCCTTTATGAGTGACGTGGAGGAAGGAACGTTAGACCTGGACGGACCAGCACTTCTTATTATGTATTACGTGGTCTTCACATGCGCGCGCGCGCACACACACACACACACACACACACACACACACACACACACACACACACACACACACACACACACACACACACACACACACACACACACACACACACACACACACACACACACACACACACACACACACACACACACACACACACACACAGATTTACTGGTCTGGGTAATGGGAAAGATAACAGTCCTCAGATCCAGAAAAGGAAAACAGACTTTTCTCTCTTGTGACGAGTTGCATAACGGCACTCAGTAACCTGACGTCTGTAGAACATCCAGTCCACTCAAGAAATGGAACAACGGAAAAGAACCAGGACCGATAAAAAAAACATATTAGATCCTCTCCTCTCCTCATTCTCATCACAAAGATCCTATTTGTACTTCCTCATCAGAGAGTGATCCCTGATCACTGCATTCCTGCTGGCTCGCGGGCCCCCCGCTGCCCCCTCACCACAACAATCCTCATATTATTGAGCCATTAACCACCGACCTCTGGCTTTATGGGCGGCCTGGACTCAGACGAGGAGAGTGTGGAGATAGCACAGTGGATGCTTTGTCAGATGAAACAAAAGCTTTGTTCAATTAAAACACTGATCGGTCCTTGCTGCCGTGCCTCCCCAAGTGGTTCTGGAAGTGGACCAGAGCAGTGCCATCCTGCGCTACAACAACAGCCCGGTCGACTCTGCCGGGTTTTATTTCAGTTGGGCAGGTTTGTTTGGAGAATTCATGCCAAGTATGAAAATGAGTCCCTTAATTTGCCTGTACTGATGTGTTGACAGCCTCCTTACATTTCTCTCATAATAAATAAATAATAAATCTCTCGAGCTCAGCGTCTGAGGGAAATATAACACCCCGTCATCACTTTACCATGTGTCAGTGCAGCTACTCGAATAAGACAGTGTTCAGGTGAATTTATGACGTCTTGTGTTTGCTACCGATGGTCTCCAGTGGGTGAAAGGGCAGGGGTGAAAGGTGATGAGGTCACAACCTGTGCCAGGGGAACAAGACTGGGGCGGGATTCATTTTCAGGCCGTGAGTTTCCCGTCTCAGACTGGCCAGCAAAGTGATCTTCTGGCTGCCACAATAAAAAACGAATTGTCTGGTTGTACTATTGCATTTAATAAAGCACTTATTTGTATCATACATGTCATCCATACATTATCTATACCGCTTTATCCAATAAGGGTCATGGGGGCTGGACCCAATCCCAGCTGACATTGGGCGAGAGGCGGGGTTTCATCCTGGGCAGGTCGCCAACGTGTCGCAGGGCCAAAATACAACAGAGACAAACAACCATTCACACCAATGGTCAATTTATAATTTTCCAAGCACATTTACCGTATGTTTTTTAACTCTGGTCTTTCCAGCTCTCCCCTTTTATCTTTCTACTGTATTCTCCATCTTGTCTTTCTAATCTTGTCTGTCTCTCGCTCTCTCGCATCCGTTTGCATTTCATCTGCTGTGTTCTCACGGTTGTGCATGATGTTCAGTGTGGTCACCCAATTTGTAAAGGGATTGGGTCCTTGTCACCAGCCTCTGCGGCCAAACAACCAGCCCGGCCCAGTTGAAAAACGAATTGCTTGGAGTGCTGCCCGGGTGTGAAAAGGCGTCCCTCTGGTGCTCTTCAGTTAGGGGATCCAACTAGTCGAGATTGACCAATCTGAGGCACTCGAGAGGCTAATAGATTTGAAAAGCCTTTAATTCAACTTGACTATTTCAGCCATTGTTTGTTCTTTAAGTAACAGCCCAAAGGCAACCATTTTAACCTGGAATCTCCCCGTGCCTCCCGATAAGCCTGACAGGACAGACTTACATTTTTTTTGCACGTGGCTTTGTTGAGACGTAGGATATATCGACCGTTGTAGACTTGACGCAACATTTATGTGTCTTAGGAGAATCAAGCCAACGGATCTGCTGCAGCACAAAAAAAAAAGGGAGCTTGGCTCAACCATCTGTCCCTCTCATAGGCTCCCATTTCTCACTGCCAATAAATCCATAACTCACTCGCAGTATTTAGTCATAACTTAGTTTTGTGGTTTTTTCTACAGACCAAGAGTTTCAGTGTATTGTCTTTGGGGATTTGGTTTAACGTGACTAAAGCATTAATGCCCATGAAGTCTTCTGCTTTAGCTCAGCGTGTCTGCATGAAGGCTCTTGCAGCCTTCACTATGATACTTGAGGAGCAGATTGAGAATGAAGTGTTCCAGAACTGATGGCACATTCCACAGCATATGTGCATAAGCATGCATCGGTTCTCCATTTACTTGTTTTTGGTAAACTGTGTATTTCTTCCCTTACCCCAAGAAAGAATTGACTGTGGGTGTATTTGTGCCTGTGAGTGCGTGTGTTCATATGTTTGTGTATGTGTGCGGTGTTCCCCCTGTCACCACGTGAGGGAGAGCAGCCTGCGTTGCCCCCGCGTTTCCTTCCCACAGGCTCCAAGTGAAGAGCTGTCAAGGAGCCGATTCAGAATAGATGATTCTCCTCTGGAAAACGATCACGATTTTCTAGCCTTACACATCGATGTTTCTCATTATGAACTCGCAGGACTGGAGGGGTTGTCAGAGGATAGTTGACGACATGGTGACACACTTGCTTTGTACAGCGGGAGCCCGGGAGTGAGGAGTAGTGGCTGGGTGTGTGAAATATCTGCAGTGTGAAACGCATTAACACAACACAGTTTCAGTCTGTGTCAAAATAATCTGCACATTTACAACAATGAAGAAAAAAAACCTACAACTTGCACTCGGGAGCGGATTCAGCTGCAGCACTGAGTAATGCTGACAATGAGCAGAGCTCCGTCCTGTCATCACATGCGACCTGAACATACAGTTAGCAGGCAGAGTTCCCCCGCTTTGATTTCGGTTTATATATTCTGTGTTTTGGTGTTGGGAAATCGAGCGGAATGTTAGTTGTTTTAGCGTGAGTCACGGCGGGAAAAGAACAGCCAAACATAAAACCTCAGTGAGGAAGTTTTAGGACGCAAATGAAACATTCCGGCGTAGGTGGTTTAATTGCGCATTCCCCTTTCACTGTGTCGCCAAAGGTCCTGAGATGTTTTGCGTCGACAGTGTAGGAGTCCCTGTGTGTTTAAAAAGCGTTGTGAAACTGAACACAGTGTTGTCACCAAAGTCTCTCCCTCCTTAAAAAAAAAAAGACTGAGTCAAACTAGTGCTGGCTTGATCATAAAACTTCTGCGTTCTCTGGCGGGGGCTGTTGCCTCACATTGCGATCGAGATCCTTGTTTGAACCCCACCAGGGCCAAATGGGGCCGCCCTAAAGTGAATCTGCACAATCTCTAAGAGTTCACATTTCCTCCCACACCAAATGTCATGTATGAGGAATGCTCCTGCCATTTACATTAACCAAGGCACTCCACTCCAAAAAAAGTTCTCTGGAGTTAAAATGCATGCGTGTGACTAGACGTCTATGTGTGCACATTATTTTAGCACAATGTGGGGAAACAATGCATGGGTGGCTGTGTGGAAGCATTGCTTTCCTCTTTGCCAGTGTTACCCAACGTGAACCTCTCTTGTTTTAAAGTGATCGGTCACAGATGCCAGAGAGATAAAGCAGAAATGATGTCTAAATAGCTCAAGAAGGTTTCAGATGTTCCTGTATATTGTTCATATTTGTCAAACATTTATGATTGTTTATGGCTTGTTGTGTGGATCCAGGAACTGTATAAAACATGTTACCATTCCTCAACATATTCACTTCATCAATGCCAGATGGCAGCCATTGAGTGGTTAAGTCATTTAACTTTTCTCTGGATGAAAGGAGTCACAGATCATTTAAATATTCAAAGCACTCATCCCTAAACTATGTTACCAACTTGTACTGAAGTCCACAAGCAGCCGGGCCCAGACACATTGATGTTAACGTCACGTGGCTTACATCAATAGTAATTATTATAAAACAATGTAAAGACTTACTCATGCCCCAACACCAAGACTAATGGACTGAATTAGTGTTTGAAGGCCCACTATATGTTTATGAGGTTGAAACCATGATGCAAGGCAAACCGTGCTGCTCCGACTCGCACGCCGACGTGGCCGAGCGCTACTGCTGCTTCCTGTGCTCATTGACAGGTGCAGAGACACACTCGCGCTTGTCGGATACAGCGAGCTCAGCTGTCACAGGCGGTCTAAGGCCGAGGGATGCCAGTCAACACAGTCTGCCGGCGAGCGGATTCATGCGAAGGCATTCTAATCCTCCAAGTCACTCTCGGAGCGCGCTCCTCTGGGTCTTTAGTCAGCACAGCCACCAAAACCACACTCTGACCCGGGTGGAAGTGGGTAATCAATAATCACTAATCCCCCGTCACCGAGCGGGAGTCCAGGGTGCATGCATGCGTAATAAGCGGCGTCGGACACACCCATTCCCCCTCATCTGCTCCCTGTGTGTCACGAGTGTAATGGCAACAATAAGGGCCTGAATGGAAGGAGGTGCATTGGACTGAGGAACAGAACTGTCTTAGCTCCTCTGTGAGTCATCCCACGGAAAAAAAGAGAGGGAGACCGTGAATGTTTTTTATTAATGGATTATAAGAGCATCTGTGCTGCACACGTCACTGGCATATCAGCAGATCAGTGGCCGGTATTCGGAGGCTGATTTTAAATCCGGTGTAGCCGGTGTGATATTGTATCCCGGTGGACTGATTCGGACGGGCCGCAGTAAACGGAGACAGTACAGCTCCGGGATAGCGTGGTTATCTGTGCCAGGCATGCACACCTTCTCCTCTTGCTTCTGGGCCCAGGTTCAACAATGCAGGCAATGCTTTGATGCTCACGCAACTTCGCTATAAATGATAGCGACGAGGTTCTCCAAATCCTGCCTACCGCCAGCGTTAGCAGGTACAAGTAGCAACTACAGTATAGTATCACTACACACCTGTCTGTCTGCTCATTGACTGAAAGAGGATAATGCCTGCTGCAGTGTGGTTGACCACTGCAGGGCCAAACTTGGTAGGATCTATGTTTGCAGAGGGAGAGACCGAGGAAAACTGAGAGGTTTGAATGTCCTGCGTCAAGAGATACTGCGTGTGGGACGACAGGCCTACAGGAATACTATTTGCCCTCTCCATCTACTGCATGTCTGTGTTCACACAGGTACCTTCCATATGTGTTTGGTGCTGGAATTAATGCATTTCTGATGCATTATTGGATATTAATACTATGCACACAAAATGTCACTGAGTGGAGAACTGACTCAATCGGGGCACCGACTCAGTAATGGGTTCACTGTACCATGGACCTATGAGAAGAAAACTACCCAACTAACAGTTTTAGAGTCAAAATAATGACATTTTACTTTGGGCAATTAACACCACAGTAAGTACAAGTACAAATACAAGTACAAGTACATATGATTCCCTGTGTCTGTGTGTCTTTATGTCAACCCTGAATAATTGGTATATGTAATGGATGGATGGATTTGTAAAATACAAATAGTGCAAAGTGCCATATGTAAAGAAATGTGCTTCATCACAGAGTTTGACCCAGTTTTCCACAACCAAGGGGAGGAAGACAAGTGAGCCAATAATTTTACCAGGGCCAAGCAAAGGAGTGCCTGGATTCCTCTGGCATGAAACAGTCAAAGTCTGAATCCAGCATGTGGTCAGATTTCAATTCAGGCATCACAGAAGTCACAGCGTCTGTGAGCCAATCCATTCATCCATCCATTATTTAATACACACTTATCCTGTTCTGGGTCACCAGGAGTGCTGGAGCCAATCCTATACAGCCTAGGGTGAACACATATACAGACCCACCACGGCCAATTACTCTCTCCTTACTGGCTCAGGCCTTTCTGTGTGGAGTTTGCGTATTCTCCACGTGTCTGTGTGGAACACCTCCAGGTACTCGGATTTACCCCCCAAACGCAGATTCAGTGACCCGGGGTTACATTTGAAAGGTTATACCAGAAATGTTGCGGTTGCTTCTCTCAGAGCTCAGAATTGATCTTATTATTTTCACAAACATTAATGACCATGCACGTTCGTCAGCCGTGTGGCCTTGGTCAGGGAATGAGAGTGATGCCAGTAAGTGTGCTGAAACCACCTGCTGCTGCCAGATATCCTCCCTCAAGAGACAGCTGTTTGAAAGTGTTTGCATGTTTGCCCTTATCCATTCCAGTTTGCACGCATGCAGTACACTTGTGTGTATGTATGTGTGTGTGTGTGTGTGTCTGTGTGTGTGTGTGTGTGTGTGTGTGTGTGTGTGTGTGTATGTATGTGTGTATGTATGTATGTATGTATGTGTGTGTGTGTGTGTGTATGTGTGTGTGTGTGTCAGAGCATCAAACTCACACATTCCTTCTGGATGGAGTCAGAACACACACACGCACACACACACACAACTTTGCTGGATCCTGGAGGCAGTTTCCTCATGCGGTTCACAGAAATCACGTAATTGCTCTGGGACAGCAGTTGCTCGCCTCTGACACATGTACAGGTGTACACACCCACCGAGGACCCCCAGCCCCGAACCCTCAGGACATCTCTTGGAAGCCTCCCTCCGATTCCATCTCTCGCAACAGCGCTAGTCGTCCTCTTGTCCAGAAAGCCTCTGCCTGGGAGGCCTGATTACACAGGAGCTCAGAGGCGGATAAAGGAGCTGGATCCCCTGTATGTGGTTAACCACCACGCTGCTCTCCACATGCATTTTTAATGAAAGATTCAGCCTGTTGTGCAGCATTTTGTATGTCAGGTTCCCCGTTTATCATCGTTATTAATTTCATCTGACCATCCCGAGAAGAGGACAGCTGCTGTTGTGGAAAAGAAAACCAATACTCTTTGTGCAGATATTAGTATTAAATCAAATGACGACAGTGAGGTAGATTATATCCATTTGGTAACAGCAAAAGATCCCTTTTATTTAAAATTTAGTACAACAAGTACAACAGAAGCCTTGCATAAGCTTCGCTCTGTACTTCTCTGTTTCATGGTGTGTACATTGTCCTGAACAGTGCAGCCTGTTCTTGACCCAGCAGCATTTGCATAACCGTGGACACTTACGGCACATCGGAAAAGTCAACAGTGATGAAGTTGTGAACTTTTTGCCATCCTTAGTTTGTTCTGCCAAATTGTCCCCCTCCACACACACGCATGCACGCGCACACACGCACTCCTGGCTTCCTACCTGACGGCTGACTCTCCGACATCAAACCAAACAGCCAAACCGCAGCACAGCAACAAATCTTCCTCCCAGGAGTGTTGGTCTTTGATCCGCGTGTTGTCGCGGCTCACAGAGAACAGACAGACGGAACCCAGAGCAGCCTTCTGCTTCATGTTTTTACAGCCCTGCGAGAGCTTACAACATCTGTCTGCAGCTCTGCATAATTCTGCTATAAAGTACACTGTTGCAGCACTTCACTCTATGGATAACACCAACATGAATTCCAGTTAAGTGAGAAAAGATCACATGAAAAAAACCCTACATCAGTGCATGTAACAGCACTAAATCATATTTTATTGTTAATTCACATATATTGCCAGTTCAGACTTATCGTTTTTACTTGCTTGTTTTATTGATTAAACCGGAGACGTACAGTAAATCAGCACTTAACTGGCACGCATTGAATTTCTTTATTGCGGATATAATGGAGGAAGATGAATGACGTCAAATTATAAAGCCTGAATAGTTTAAGTGCAGCATAATGGCTGCAGGCTTGAGGTTCCTGTGCTGTGCATTACATCACCTAATGAATGTGGGCTAAGCAATGCGTCGCGCCGGCTAATGTGACAGCTTGATGACCGTGTTCGTGTGTGAGAGCCAAGCGGAGTTGGGTGTGGCGTGTCGAGCCGCTCCGGCTGAATCCGTGTCCAGGATTGAGAGACCCTCACTGCAGCAGTTTGCTGTGTACAGTGTCCCACAAAAACCAACAACGATGCTAATGCTGTTATTCAAATTGGAGGCTGAAGTGTATAGTTTAATTTGAAAATTAAATAAAAAGCATGAGTATCCAAACCCCCAAAAAGATCAGGAATTGTGACACGCACACGGGGATTATTACTTGAAATGCATGATCTGTGCAGCTCATCTTAAAGTTGCCACTAAATTCAAAACAACTTCTCTTTGGATGTGAAACAGACCTCTTCTTGGAAGTGAATTACCTTCGACCCTCTTCTCCCCCCTTTTCCCCTCGATCTACCTTCTAAGCCCCCAGTATCCTTTTACCCCCTGAGCCTCCTTCTTCGCCCACCTCGTGTCCCTTGACTTCCATTTTCCCTCTCTCTTCCCTTTCTGTAAAGATTGCCACCATATGTTTTAGAGAGTGATCCGACAACATGTCTGGCTCAACTACCTCTGGCTGAGATGCATGTAGGCCCTCTCTGGGCTCAGTAACCTTGGCAACTCCCACCAGTCAGTACTTTACCTTTATATCAATATGGCAACACATCAGCTGGGGACCTCTGATTTCTGTCTCTTCACCTCATCCATCCATGTCCCTCTACTGTTTGCCCCCAAAACCAATCACTAAGCCAAGTATTCCTCTCTCCCCCATCCTCACATCCCTCCCTTACTGTATTTCACCCCACACACACACACACACACTCCCAAAATACAACTTGACTCCAAATGTTTCACATTTTCAAGTGTTGACCTTACATCAGGCTAATTGCATGTGCTGAGAGCAAAGGAGAGAAAACAATCATGTGACAGGCTCGACTTACAGAAAATGAATTTGTTTTAGCCGTGGTTGTGACAGGAGATGCTGGAGGAATGACTGTGAAGCAATGGTGATTAGCAGACTCTGTGAGAGTCTCTCCTCATGTGAGACCAAAGGTATGAAACTGTGCTGAGTTTCATGTACGAACACTTAACAAGAGCGTCATGAATAGACGTACAATTTGGGGGAGAAAAAAAGGTTTATTTTTTTAATTCATGACCTTTTTTCAGTGGTGTTTTTACTTGTTTACATTAATGTTAAGAATTGTAAGTACCAAAAAAAGATATTTAAATTGTATTTATTTGTCGGCTATGATAGCGCGACCTACAATAATGCTCAGTTATGCTCCTGGGCAGAAGATGTTCTTGTTTCGATTGACAGTGCTGACACTGTCAATCGATTGGTCCAGAATGAGAAAACTGTGCAAACAGCTCACTCACAGTAACCTTCTATTCTTAGGAAACTGGCGGCTGTCGTAATTGTGACGGAGCAAAAGGAGCACGTTGGATGACGTGTTATTAAGAGTGACTTTGTATGCTGTAGGTTTCCATTCTGATCATTAGTCCTTGTTCCTCGTGACTATTTCGTAACCTGAACAGTATTTCCTCTAACCTTTAGGAAGTGCTCACTTGAACTTGAATCAGGATCTGCTCCTGAACAAGTTGTTTTTCTGTCTAAACATTATTAAAGCACGTCCACTGCATGAGGTAAACTGTGTTCATCACGGCCACTATGCTGACGAAGGTTCGGTATGCGCGCTTCTGTAGTGGCACGACTACAGGAGTCGCTCCTGTGGACCGCATCGGGGGGTACAGGGACAAACTGCCCGTGTGATGGCTCAGTTTGGAGTGTGATCCAATAGGTGTATGTGCAGACACTTAAGCCCCACCAAATCCACTTCTTTCTACAGAGCAGGAAAAACACAAAAACATGTCCATGCTGTAAATCGTCAAACTTTAGGCTGAACACTGAGCATAAGGTTGAGGTAACATGAAGTTAGGTTTTCATTCAGGTAAGGGTTAGGGTTACGTAAATCTCCAGGAATTGATGTAAATCCATGTTGCAAGGTTAAGAATAAATCTGCACACGGACCGTCAGAAGTTAAGGAACCACTAAAGGTAAAGTGAAGTATTGAACCGTCCAGGGGCGTCTATTCGCCCCCTCCGGGTCATTTAAACAACAGAAAAATGAGGAACGTGATAGATTAACTGTGAGCTGTGACTCACGCAGGATGATTCACTGATAATGTGAGAATGAGAAGGTGCTGTGCTACTTGAAACTGCTATATTTCCGTGTGTGTGTGTGTGTGTGTGTGTGTGTGTGTGTGTGTGTGTGTGGCTTGTTTTACTGCCTGGTTTGAATTAAAGACTTCCCGACACAATTGAAACAATATATAGCTCCCAGCCAAAAGTGTGTATCACGTCCCTTTGAACAACACACACACAAAGCAAAGCTATGGTACATTGGTTTTATATATTTTACAGCTGATTGCAGTTACCTCATGTTAGGGTCCCTGAAAAGAACGAAAAACTGAAACTGGATCACCTCACTTAAAGATTCAACAAAACATTTGATCTCTTCAAGTTCCAATTTTTTTGGCCGTGAAATTTAAGTTAATTTGCACAAAGTGGTTCAATACTTTTTCCTCTTTGACCGTGGTGAAAATCCTTCCACATCAAATTGCAAATTGATGGTTGACACTGGAGGAAAGATGAAATATAGGGAAACAACTAACGAGGTGAAAAGATATCTTTAGCTATATTGCTGAAAAGTTCCCAAAACTCATTTCCAAACGATGGGGAACCTTTTAAACACAAGACGGCTGTTTTTGGCAAATGCAATGCACGTAATGAATCCCCCCTAGGTCAAGGCACGTACAGTACAAGGGCGGGAGCACACACCTGTGCTTCAAATCCATAATGTAACGCATACAAAAGCATGTGCAAGTAGGTGTGACACAAAACCACTGCACCTGAAGTGCTCTGGAGAAACAAGCTTGATTTGAATAAACAGAAAACATTAGCTCCCGTTATTTTCCAACAACTGATATCGAATTCACGTTGATTTCCTGCCTGCATTTGCTCATTGAGGAAGAACTACCTATCTAGATATCTATCTAACTATGTGTCATTACACAACATATGTATGTATGAAATCACACTGCTTCTATTGTTTACAATTACAATTATCGTAGCAACAAATATCAACTCAAATATCGACACTGAATTCTAACTAATATGATAAACTGACATGGTAGACAGTGTACAGATTAAACCTGCATAATATCAGCATGTTAATAATAAGTAACTTAGCATGCTGGGGTTCCCCTTCAGCTGGGCCTGTGCCTCAGAGCCACTAGAAGGGATCTTCCAGTAAACTTTTAATCTGTTTCCTCCTCAGAGGAGAGGCACTATATTTAACAGCCAGCAAGCTATAGCAGACCCAAGAGTGTAAGTCACAGTGGGGAAACAATCATATTTTTGGTCAACACGACTATATGCTCTTCTGCACTATCCCTTCTTCACGGCATTCATTGTTTCATCCGGGAAACGTGCATTCTCGTAATGCTGACTCACTGCAGCGTAACTGTATCTGTCCCAGCTGTCGGTGCACTTTTATTTTTTCTCAACCCCGCAGAGACAGGACTATGACTGCATTTTCATATGAACAGCCTTCACATGGACGATGGAAATGTTATTTTTAAGCCGTTCCTAATATCAGGTATTAAAATGAAACTACAGTAAGCAACAGGGAACCTACAGCAGGGAAGTGAAGTCAGTGCAAAGTGTTTGTTTGAGCAATCTGTGGTGACAGCCTGCTTAAGAGTGTATGGCTATAAAAAAGAAATATTACAAGTGCGCTCTCCCTTCTGTCCCGTTGGACTGTCTCCGGAGGGCCACGGTGACTACGCCCGGGCAGATTTACAGGGCGCGCTGCTGTGAAGAAAAGCCTACGGAATTCTTGTCCGTCAGACATCCGTCACAATGTGTCTATACAATCTATGCCTGTGACTGATAATCTCTAAGAGGTGTTTGTGGGATCAGGTCCCTCTCAGAGACAGGCATGTGGCATGTCTACAGTCATTTTGTCAGACTGCACATCATTAGCAGCTTCGCTCCGCGTCATTTACTTTAATCAGCCGCTCACACAAACTGCTACTCTCACCTTCCAATCTCCTCCAGGACTTGCACACCATCAACTCAAACTCGTCCGTTAGCACTCTCCTCTATCAGCTGTGGGCCCTGGTGGTGCTCGCCACAATTTTGTCCCATAGACGAGTGGTTATGACAGCCAGCCATCAGCACCTCTGTTTATTTAATCTCCCTCTTCCTCCCAGAACCCCTCTCTGTCCCTCTTTCACCTCTCTTCTTCTCTCTCAGGACTCGATCTTTGACTCCTTTAGGGAGGTCTGCACTTCTACGAAAGCCCCTCTGGACCCGGCAAAAAGACACCACAAAAACAGAAAGCGGGACAGCACATGTACACCCGCAGATAACCGACACACGCGGTCAAGCATGCCGGTCCTCCCTGAACAGACACAAGCTTGTTTATGCTCTGAGGTGGTGGTCAGTTTTTTGAGAGATTCAAAGAAACCTTTTCTTTTTTTTGCCCTAAAAATGATTTGGATGAGAGATAAACACAAGCGCTAATCCACAACAGACTCTCAAAATCCTACGAGGTGAATTTTGGAAGCTTTATCCACTCGTGTCCTTGTCAACATTGTCCAACCATTTAACACCATTTGCAGATTTGCGCAACTCATGGTATGGAAAGCAAGACTTGGAGACTGATATGGCCAGATCAAGTGTTGTGCAAATGGCCTGCGCTCTGGGGTGCAGAGATATTACCCAAACACTCAATGAGCCTCCAGCCTCTGAGCTCCAGAACCCAGAAGGCCCGGATGACCAGGGAAAACAACCAGCATCTGCAGTGGGAACATTCCAAAGCACAGAAAACGAGGAGAGAATGATCTGGTACATCTGCAAAGGACATTCTGCAATAAAGTTGCAGCAAACAAATGAGAGGGGAGTGATGCAAGTGATTTCTGGCTGAGGGTTCGACATCGTGTCAACAGTATTAAGATAAGTATACATAATGCTTTTCCGTAGCATACACACACCCACACCCACACACACATTTACATAAGTATTGTATGTATACACACTGACACACTGATACAAAGCAGCTGGAATGTGGTTTGAATAGTCTTAGACACTGTGGTTTATCCCCAGCAGAGAAATGTTCCTGGTAGTAAACAGGGGGGGGGGGGGGGTGCCACAAACACACCCACACCGTGACCACCCACCCCTGTGTCCTGACACGAACATGTGAGCTGCACCAACAACCGGATGGATTTTCACACCTTAGATCGAACTCAGACAGTTGTTGCTCAGGACTAGATGTTTCTGGTACTCACACACTCTGTACTAGTGTGTCAGACTACCAGGAGGTACTGGAAGTGCTATACAGCAGGTGACCTCAGACAGTCTGCCTGTCTGTCTGTCTGTCTGTCTGTCTGTCTGTCTGTCTGTCTGTCTGTCTGACTGACTGACTGACTGACTGACTGACTGACTGACTGACTGACTGACTGACTGACTGACTGCCTGTCTGTCTGTCTGAGGGAAATGGAAACTGTTTGGTAGAGACACCTGTCTCAGTGGTGATACATTTCAATCTCCCAGGCTTCTCTATTTGGAACGTGCTAAAGCTTTCTTTCATCGTTTTCAACCTGTACGGCAATTGTACGGTGTTAAGGACTGGATCAATAAGCAGTTATTGTCAAAGCTTACTCACTATATGAACTCATTAGTTAACATACTATTACACTGTTTTGTCTTCGCTGATATTGACTTCGACTCGAGTTGGACTTGATACAGTCATGTAGCATACTACTGTCCACTTGTTCAATTGAGATAATGTATGTGAGGATGTTGCTCTATGTGAATACAATTAAATGACATAAGACATAAATTAGCCTACTTGATACATGAATGCCTAAACATTCAAGTCCCAAATTTTAAATTCTGTCATTGTTTACAATGACCTGCAACTTCTTGGACTTGCCCCGAAAAGACCTAAATCAGTCCAGTGCACATGTAAGTCTTAAGGAATATCTATATTAATGATTTCAATACAATTCTTTGAGTCTCTAGTAGAATGTAGTAGAGCATGAAGCCTTACTTTTGGTCAATTATACAGTATGTTTTTCAACAAAGACCTGTCTATTTTTGTTTATGTTCTGTCAAATGTCATATTACCAGGAGGATTTTTAAGACTCAACACATGTGGAATTGAAAAAGGGCAAAGCATGTGAATAGTGATGAAATGATGATGAATTGGTCAAGAAAAAAAGAGCTTGGTGGAAAAGAACATTGGGGAACATTTCTATGAGGAATCTAGCGACATGTTGACAGCTACAGATGAAAAAGAGCCAAGAAAGTCACAAATTAAGAAATCCTTTTACTTTGGGTTTTTCCTGAGAAAGGAAAGAAAAAAGAAAGCAGACAACAGACGACAAACTGATTAAATTGGCAGCTACGTGTCCCCGAGCCACACATCACGCGTCACACACGAAACAGGCAGGAAAAACTAAAGGAGATGTGCAAAGGAAGCTGTCGGCCTTCACAGGAGGGAGAGGAGGGAGAGGAGGAAGAGGATGTTATCAGGGACCCCCGCCAGTCACCTGGCACAGCCGTCAAAACGTCCGACAGTGCCAGGAACTATGTGATCGCTTTTACTGGTCAGCTCATGTCCATGTCCCTGTTCACTATAAATAACCCTCTCTATGAGTCTATTGTTCCTGGAAGGACCTTCCCATGCCCCCCCACACTGTATGAGGGGAAGACCACACTTTCACCTCATTGACTGGCCGGGTGTTAGTAGGCTGGGAGCGACAGTGTGTCTGCCCCGCAGGTGGGAGCCTCGACGTGTGTCTAAAGGGGAGGATTTGGGAGGTAGTTTGAGTCAGGACAGGGGACACACAGGGGTCTGTGTGACAGGATGCCTCCAGCAGTGGTGGATGGTATTGCAGTTTGCCCTTTACGGTACAAATGTTAGATGTCATAACACGGAACCGGAACTTCTTCCGCCTTTTATAACTCACATCTCCGTCCAGCTCCATCTCTTTCTGCCCCTACTTTTGCTAAATGTATGCAGCCTGCTGCTTTCTGTTTGTCAGTGCTGAGTTTGCACACTTTGTTTTCCCATTAGACTTAATGGCAAGCCTGGAAAAACAGGCCTTCCATTAGGTCCGTTCGACCTACTCTAGACAGAGTAGACATGAAATCTTATTGAACACTGAGTGTCCCCTTGTTATCAGCTTCCTGTATCCATACCGTGCCAATAGCTCCAAAGCAGTGCTGGTTGCTTGGTGTAGTTATAACAACATCCACTAGATGGCGTGTTGTGGCGCTGCAGTCTCAGTTCACTGTGGCCAGTGCTTAATAAATTCTATGAAAAAGAATTATAGCGGCAGTCTAACCACATCATGTAGGCTCAACTTTAAAACATGACAACATGAAACAAAATCAGTGATGGCACACTAATAAATAATAGAGATGAAAAGCCAGTGTGAGACCTGTCCCTGCTCAAGGCGCACAGAGCAGACACTTTTTTTTGCTGTTGTGAAGAGCATTTTCTCTGAGGCTGGAAGTGTTTTGCGGTGGATCTGACAACATTATGAGGAATCTAAATTATTGCCACATTTATTACAATTCCACTAACCCAACCACTCCTCCCTTTTTTTCTTCCCAGTCTCTGTGTGGAGCGCATGAGAACTGTGATTGAACCCCGTCTCATAAGCCAACTCTTATTTGCTCAGATCCGCTGGTGTTGTTGTTTGTGTTTTGCATGGGGATGGAGCCCTGGCGCAACCGGAGTCGGGGGCCTCAGAGGTTCTTAAGAGCTTCAGTCTGTCTCCTCTTGACTCCTCACGGTTAAGTGGATGGAGGCCGGGACAAAGTTGGCTTTGGGGTTCAGCGCTTGTGGGAACCGGGATCTTGCCAACAACATGCTCTCAAAGAGCACGTAGTGGAAGCGTGTTTGTGATAGCACAATCTCAGCATGTGTACGCGGAGGTAGTGTTCCTGGAAGCGTGTGTGATGTGTGTGCATGTATCTGTGAGTAACAGTGTGGGTATGAGTGTCTACAGGCAGGTCTGCATGTACAGTCTGTGTCCCCCTACGATAGCAAGCTGACGGCATTGGGTTTATTGCGTTTACAGCATGTGGTTCGCCCTCTCGCTCTCATTCAGGGGTTTTTTATATCGACAACCATGGAGTCATGAGCCTGTTGTTGGCCTCTGCAATCAAACTGAAGATCCTAAATCATCTCTAACCCAGCATTCAGTGGAGACTTTAATCTGAGTCCATCCCTCAAAAAAACCCCGCTCCCCTCCCTTCTGTGGCCTCAATTTGGGATCATAAAACATTGTGTACCCAGAATCTATTGGCCACATCTAGTTACATGTGCTCATGAGATCAGCAGATCAAAGTCAAAACTAGATGTGTGAGTGTTAACACCTTATTATTAAAACACCCAAATGTCATATATGTCAGAGTGAACCTTGACGGCGTGCAGTGTGTGTGAGAGAGTCTGTAGTGAGTGAGTCAGTGGTGGAGTCATGTCCTGTCTGATGCCAGTTCATGAATGAACAGTGAGGCACAATCAGGACTACCCTTTTTATATTCAATTCATGTTTCATTCATGACTATATCAGATGTTTTGTGCATTACTTTTAAAGAACAAAGGAAATGGGAAGGTCAAGGCAGGAAGAGTGCGTGATTGCCTTTGTACTACTTGGAGACAATGATCCAAAAAGCTAAAAGTGTTTGGATGTTGGGAGCGTATCCATTTCTTCCTAACTTGTTTCACATTCGTATGCTTATCAAGACTTGCTGTGACTGGAAAACACAAATTCCGTTTGCCGTAGTCAAATATAGAGCCTTACAGTTTCCCTAATCCAGTTGTGCCAATGTCTTTTACTGGGATTTGATATTGAATTTTGAATTTGCAAAGTAAAAAAATGACACGTAATGTGCATCCCACCCTCTCAGGGGAAGATTATTACTAGTTTTGATCAATCCATTCATTATTCCACCTCCTCCCACGCACTCTCATGATCCTTGACTCCATGACAGTGACATCTACCAGCCTGTGTACAGAACAGAAAATGAAACCAGGATAATCTGCTTAAATCCCACTCATTTTCTAATTTAATGAAATTGAAATACTCCTCTCCTTCCACCATTTCCAACTCCTTCCACTTTCCTCTATTACCGTTCATCCAATGTGAAAAGAAAACAACTCTTAGTTGGTTCACAGGAGTCACTTCACCCCACCTCTCTCTCCCTCTCCCTCCCTCTTTTCCTGTGGAAACGGGGTCATTTAGTAACAGGCATGATAAGCTGAGTGGCTGGAGGGATTGAGTTTTAACGTAAGGTCTGACGCACACAGAAAGCTCTTCCTGCCCGTGCGCACAGCAAGAGGCTGGGTCACAGGTCAGACTGAGCTATGCTTTTCATTCATCCTCCCGTCGGTCTGTGTTGTCTTTCTCCCCGTCTCTGATAACGTCAACCTGCGACATCTCAAATGAAAGTTCTCCATGATCGCAGAGAGGCTGCACTCTCACCATCACCCCCACTGATACCCTTTCGATCTCCGATGGACAGCCTGTTCGGGGAGGAGGACTTCACCACAACACCTTTCTCAGCCTCCCCTTCACTCTGAATGTATCCGCCCCTCCTTCATATCCTCTCTTCATCACTCATCTCACCCCATCTGACCTCCTACATCGTCTGTCTAATTTTCCATATGAAATGTCAGAGGCCCCTTTTCGTATATGATAATAACTCGAGTGGAATTTTCCATTGCGCAGTGGTCATGGGTGTGAAACAGAAGGAGGGAAGTGAACTTTGACATCTTGCTTGCGGAAGCTTTGCAGCTAATTAAAAAAAGATAAACGGGAGTGTGCTGAAAACATAATTGGATTTCATAAATTCATGAGATCTTGAGAGGTTGACGGCCACACACTAGCTTTAATATCGCTTCGCCCTTTGTTATTGGCTGACAGGGCGTCTACTTTTCATTGGTGTTCTTGGGCGACAGCACATTCAGGGAATAATTGGAAGTTTGGGCAAATACACTTCTGCATGAAGATGAAGGAAGACTGATTCCACCAGCTCCTGGTTAGCTTAGCTTAGCACAAGGCTCATTTATTAATATACTATATTTCTATTGTTTACGCTGTACAAAAATGATTCTGCACTCCACCGAAAATGACCAGATAGGTCGTTTGTTCAAGCAGCTTATTACGATGTATGTGGTCGTTTTAAAGAGCGCAGACCTCTAGCGGTCGTCTTCTGCACGTCCACTAGAGGTCAGCGGTAGACTCGGTAAGTCGGTCAAGTTTGTGTAATTTAAAGAAATCGCGCTGAATCTCTGCCACGTCACCTTAACCTTTGCCTTTACAAACTGAAAAATAATTTGTGGCGTACCTCCCGTCACCGGTAGAGGCGCTCATTTAGGAAACGTTTGATTTGGGTTGTTTTTTTTACGACATACAGTATAGTTCGTCTCATGAGTTGGAGGACTCGCTGACAAAAAACAAAAATTCTGTTCGTTGGAGGAATTTCTTTAACACACAAAGGGAAATAGCTAGGGTTACTCTGTTCAAAAGTAACAATTACCTCTACTTTATTTTAAAGATGCTTTCCATGGAACTCTTGCCAAGAAAGCAAATTGAATGTATATCCATCCATTATATATATATGTCCAATTCCTTATAAGTGAGATATATGAACGGTTCTGGCAAGGACGCTAAAACATTACCATGTACTTTAAACATTTGGCCTGTGAGGTGTGTAATGTGATTCAGTCCATGCTTACGTATGTGTGTGACGTTATAGCTTGTAAATGCATCTGTGACTTCATACTGTATGTGAGGGGATATGTCCAGTTACCAGACCTAATTTCCCCAAAGAGGTGGGCCTATGGGGAACTCTGCCAACTAAAACATAAACACAGAGAGAGCTCACACACACACACACACACACACACACACACACACACACACACACACACACACACACACACACACACACACACACACACACACACACACACACACACACACACACACACACACACACACACACACACACACACACACACACACACACACACACAGCAAATTGAGACAGCTATAAATATGGCCTCTGGATTGGTACACATTAGCACATTATGTACATGTGCACAGACTGAATGTACCATATCAAATATATGTCTATAAACAGTGTAATTGTGTGTGTGTGTGTGTGTGTGTGTGTGTGTGTGTGTGTGTGTGTGTGAGTTTGGAGCTTGATTTGTAGCTCTCTGGCTGTGCTGAGTGTTCCCATGCACAGCACGCCAACCCCATTCTTTCCCTGCCGGTGATGTCCACTCGTCTGTATCAAAACTCTCTCTCCTCGTCTTCGCTTCCATTTCCCTCTTCAGCCTCTTTATTCACACAGGAATGTGTGATATGTGGATCAACAGACAGGGTATGTAATATTCCTTCTGAGCTCCAGAGAGAAGGCCACGCAAGGCAGAGGTGGTGAAAAACAACCCTGCTGCCACCTCCACTAACACATCCTCACCACCTCTCCCCCTGATCCAACGACCGTCACACAGCTAACCTGCTTTTATGGCCTTTCACCTCCATGCCATCAACTTGTCATGCACATATCTGGCAGGAAACGTGAAACAGGATCACTGGTTTCTTTTTTTCCTTTTTTTTAAACATGAATACCTTCTCCAGAGGCCATGCAAACCTCAGGGAATGTGTTCTACTCCACATATTTTATCACCCAAATAAATTCACAATTGGGAAATGATGTTTTTGATTTATAGGAAGATAACTAAGAACAGGGTTTGAGGAAAAGAGGGATTTAGCATGAGATAAGCAGAGGGACAATGCTGAGGAGGAGCTTGTGAGGTTTGCATACTCATCTTGTGTTTGGTTTACTCATGGTATGAACACAAAAAAAGAGTTGATCTTAGGATCCTACAGCTGCTAGTAAAAGCCGACTAACTATGAAGCGGTTCAGAGGAACAAAGGAATACATTAGAAAAAAGAGCCGTGGATCAAAGTGTGCAGCTGAGGAGCACAGCATGAGTTTGATCAATTATCAATCACCTCTAAACACACCTCACATATTTCATCCATTCATGGACGGAGTGAGACGGTCGGTGAAGGTGTTTGATGTGTGTTTGTGCTCATGAAGTCCCAGCAGGAGTTGCAGAGTGGTTTTAGATTTTTCTCAGTTTGTGAGGCGCAGACGGAGTTTGTTTTGAGAGGTACAGTATCGCCACTATCTTCCTTCTTTGTCACACGGGTCCTGCTAAAAAAAAGCAACACGGGTCGACTAAAATTCCATAATTACGTGCACATTTATTTGCACAATTCTGTAGAGGCCCCCCTTAACATGCAAAAGTTAAAGGGGGACAGAAGATGCTTATGTAATCTCCTTTAACACTAGGCCTATGACCTTTGACCCCCAAATGAGGTGAAAGGTCACAGATAAAAGGGCAGATGACCGAACAAACAAAACAAGCCTCGACAGTGAGCTGGCCACAACTCATCCAAAACCGCTATCTTATCTCCGGGCCTCCCCATCTCCGACCATAAACCACAAACGGATTCATGTGCACGACAACTCATGCACATGAATCATGGCTCTGAGGTTTACTCTCAAACTGAGTCAATTAAAAATACATTTCAACATCTTTGCCGATCCAGAACACAACTTACCACAGCAACCGGGCACTGTGAACAGCACAACATCCATGGATGTAAGGTTTTGGAGGTGGTGGTGGTGAACCCTGACAAACAGGATGAGAGCCAGTGGAGTTAAGGTGTACAGTGTGATGGGAGATGAAAGAGATGAACAGCATCAGACATGCAGGGATTCTTTTTCTTTTTTCTGCTTACAACAGCAAATTGCAACCAGTCTCTCACCACAGGGTGTGTAGCAGGCTGGTCAACAACCAAGAAGCACCTCTCAGGTGGTACAGCAGCTTCCAGCAGCAGAGGTGACAACCAACCTGACCCCCTCCACCTGACACACCACACAACAGGTATATATATACAGGACCTACTGCCTCTACCAACACCATGGCACAGTGACAGGCACCCGCTCACTCACGTTATAGCAAGAGGATATATTTGCAGTCTAACCATATACACAAAGTACAAAAGAATAATGAGAATAATCATTTGATTTACAGTATATAGTGCTTTTCTAGGTTGCCAAGGCTTCTTTACAGAGTTTGAAAAATTAAAGAAAAACAATCCAAGGACAGAAAATAATAGTAGATACTATTGGTCAAAGGCCTTTGATAAGAGGTATTTTTTATGGAGTTTTGTTTTTTCTATGTGCACAGAGATGGGGCCTACCACAACAAAAGCACAACATTAAAAAAAAAAAGACTACCTGTATAAGACTTTGGTGAGGGGGATTCTTTCTAGCTCCCTCACAACAACCTCCCCCTTCTCTCTACAGTTGAGGAACCTGCAGGTGGAAGATGGAAGGAGTTTTAACCGACTAAACAGATGGCGTTAACAGTCTGCTTTTTAAAACCGTAGCCATAAAACGATAACTATGTGCAAGCCTTAGAAATCTTAGATGACTGTAGCACACTGTGGTGCAGCACGTTCGCAGAGTTTGGGCTCTGAATGATTCCACAGAGTTTTCCTGGTGGTGTGATACTGTTCTCCAAAGACAGGGTCAGGAGAGGGACACGGCTCTTTCAGCTCGATACTTTAGACATGACATGCACAGGAGGCTTATTGGATGACATGTTACAGAAGCTAAAGCTATAGAGTGTTTTTGCATTTGCAAAAAAAAAAAAAAAAATTGTATTAATGATGATATGAAGACATATTTATTGTGGAGAAGAAATATTCAAGTCCTCACTGAGGTCAAATTACTGCTACACAGACTCACAGGCAAGGTTCAGTGAAGGCGCCTTGATAGGTAAGATGAAGAAGACAAAGCAACATGGAGTAAAACATAACCTCAAATATTTCCATAAAGTGTAACAGAGAAGATACATAAAAGTATCATTGAATGGAAAGACCTGCGTTGAGAGAAAGAGAGTGGTCTGGTTCATGTGCTGATACAATGTGGTTCTAGTTTCCGAGTGAAGAAGAACCCATCAGAGTCCATCTGTGAGTGCCAACTCTCTAAAATTCCCCTGAAAGTTACCAGTCATGCAACTGGTATTATGCTCTTGAAGAAAATTTTTCCTGACTGATGCACTCCTCCTTGGATCCGCTTCACTTCTCTGTCCAAGCAGCTCAGAATGATGCCGAACTGTTTTTACACGGCGAAGAGCAAAATATGTCGGAATGATGACGTTCGCTGAAAACACTGATCACGAGCAGTGGTCTGGATGTGCTGGAGGACGCTGAAAACATCCCCTATTAATAACAACAGTCGCTCTGCTTTTTGGATGACCTTCATCAAGACAGGAAAACTTTCAAGGCAGAAAACTAAAACTAACCATCGCATGGATTTATGTTCCATAGACGTAACCTCATCCGAGGCTTGTTCAGAAAGCTGCACAAGCTTCAGTTTTTGGCCTTGCTTCTGGTCCTGATGAACACCTCGTGTTTACAAGATGACCATGGACAATACTGCTGTTGTTGCAGTTCCAAGTTCATCTCAGGGTATTCATTTGCCGGTCTGCACCTCATTAGGATGCACTCACTCTGGCCCGTACTGTTCATTATATTGTTGTGTCCCAGACAAATCTGAAGTGGCTTTAACGAAACTGGGAATAGCTGACATCTGTATGACTGTGTATGTTGGACCACAACCAGAGACCCTTCTTTGCCCCTCGACCTCCGACAACTCTCAGAGGATCCCATCTCCTCTTCATCACTAATAACAACAGACACTCTGAAACTGAAGAACAGCATCTCTCTCTCTCTCTCTCTCTCTCTCTCTCTCTCTCTCTCTCTCTCTCTCTCTCTCTCTCTCTCTCTCTCTCTCTCTCTCTCTCTCTCTCTCTCTCTCTCTCTCTCTCTCTCTCTCTCTCTCTCTCTCTCTCTCTCTCTCTCTCTCTCTCTCTCTCATCATCTACCTACGTTTAGCTGCACGACAAGATTTCGGTTTCGGGAAACCATGTTTATGCCAGCTCTAATTTACCGCAGAGCCGAGCATGCTCCGAGAGGGAGCGGTGAGGAGAGTGTGTGTGTGTGTGTGTGAAAATGACAGTGAAAACTTCATGTAACACATCAAGACGTACAGTAAGTGAAGCCAGAAGGGGTGAACACAAACATCGTGTTCCCAGGCTCTGAGTTCCAGAAGAAACAATGTTCTGGCCTCCATCACACACACACACACACACACACACACACACACACACACACACACACACACACACACACACACACACACACACACACACACACACACACACACACACACACACACACACACACACACACACACACACACACACACACACACACACACACACACACACACACAGAAACAAATGCTTGCACACACGGTCAGGAACTGACAAATAAAATAGATGTGTTGAACACTGGACTATCCCTTCGTGTGCATTATGCTCTGCAGAGGATCGGAGCGTAAATGCCTCCTTTTATGGAGCAGCTTTTGGTCACTGGAGTGGGGAACTCATGGGGTCTGGACATGGGGACTGTAGCTTTGTCTGAAGCCTAAGTGATTTGGCGTCCTGCTGAGTGAAAGATAAGAAAAGCTTGTGTGTGTTTTCTTTGAGTGTACATATCAACAGGAACCATCAAGGAACCCCTCAATGTACTAATTACAAGAATGCACCATTGCTGCATTTGGAAGCTCATTTGTAAATCTCAGTGAGGCAGTCTTACACAACAGCCTCATACAGTTGAGAGGAATGTGCACTAACAGCCCCTCCTACTATAATAAGGCCGTAAACAGAGGGATTACCAGGCCCAAATTAAGAGTAAACCTCAGTCTCTGTCCACACATTCTCCAGCTGCTCTGCGGCAGGCCGCCATCCAGACAGGAAACACTTATTGTACGAAAACTTACAACCACGAGGTTTCATGTGTCCATTATAGACAAGCTCAGAGATAAAGAGCTCACTTACAAAACACTAGCTGATGCGCGGAAAATCTTTTTATCAAGATAATCTGGGTGTGTTACATTCAAGTTCATATTATGAGTTTCTGTTTTGTTTCATTGTTTCAATTTTCAAATGTCATGGTGCAGAGCAGTATAGTTTGGGTGCCTTTGGGTTTCAGGCACAGTAATCACTGAGCCAGGCAGTATATATAAATCAGCTGATAAATGACATCATAAAAAAGTCATTTGATGATAAAATTGTTGACATATATGGAAAATATAGTACATTTTAGGAAATAAATTAGCATAAACAGCAAAATAAGCAGGCAAATAATTTGTTAAAAATAATTTCAGAATATATTAATCATTTGCAGAATATTTTGTAACAGATACACAAAACTACCCCAGCCACTTAACAACACTTCAGTCAGGACCACTATAGTCAAAGTAAATTCTTTTCAATAATAGCAAAATAGTTCAAATTTGGCAGTATGGTTCTGTTCTGGGACCACCCTGCCTTTCCACATCTCGCTACCATTCCATGAGCCTTCAAGGAAAGTGAGGCAGGGAAAGCAGCAGCTAAAGGCTCCCCAATACGACCATACTAGGCAAATCACGTGGAAGTCTTTACACCCTGCACGTGAAAACATGGAACGTGCGAGGCAGGGAGAGCAGCAGCTGATGCCTCGGACGCACTACTGGATGTTCAAAGTCGCTAGATCGCTGTACCGTTCATACAGGATACTGTTGTTCTTTTAATCACGAGGCTTTCAGTCGTTGTGCTGTTCACACCAAGTGACTCATCAGCGACGGGGGGGGGGGGGTCACACACTACACAATCCTTCACCAGGAGAAATCCTCAATGAGTGTCACACCCAAAATGTGCACGCTTGCCAGAAATGGGATGTCATTTGCTTTAAAAAAAAATCCTCTTGTGCATCAGGGCCACATAATGATCTGACTGACAAATAATGCAGACAATGGCTCCACAAACCAACAGTGAACCTTGAGGAGGTAAACAGCAGTTGAAACGGTCACAGCCCTAATTGCCCGGCTCAGGGGGAAATGTTTGACAGCAGCAGCAGATTTCTTCTGCTTCACTCCTCAAAGGGAGAGCGTTTGACCCGGGCACACTGACTTTGGATGCCCTGTGTGTCTACAGTAGCTGCTTCTCACAATTGTAAGGGATTGCACAGCAGGAGAGAAGAGAGAGAGAAAATTGCACTTCCCTGCGTGTCTGCGTGACTGTGGGGCCCTCGCAGCTGTTCGAGTGACGTCATCGACGGGGGGGGGGGGGGGGTGGATTACTCTGCATCACATCACATGTGCTGATACTTCATAAATGCAGTCGATCTATCAATGATCCTCGTCGGAGAGGGGCGAGCAGCAGGGTGATCTCCCGTGGGACTAACTCGCGAGGCGTCGTGGTGCAGCAGGGCAAGACGAGTGGGCAGGTTGGAGCAGTTTAAATGGAGCGCGCAGTGTGAGCTCTGCCAATCGAATGCGGAGAAGAGGATCAGCTGAGCAGTCAGCTGACGTAGAGACCTCTAGAGTCAGCTGATGGCCGGCCTGAACTAACACTATAGATAGATTACTCAATCTATAATATATATATATATATATATATATATATATATATATATATATATATATTTTTTTTTTTAAGATTCTTTTTATTCGAATTTTTTGGAAAGCATATAAACAAAATGTAAAAGTCAACACCCAAAACCCAACCAAAACATACACACATGCATACCCATACACACACTGGGGGGAGAGGTACAAGTATCTTAAACACTAGTAAAGGAGACTAAAACCCAGAAATGCCTAGTAGTATGAATACAATAACCAAACAGAAACAGGCAAAAACAATCAGTGCGTAATGTACATGTACATTATACTATGGTATATAAATATACTAGCTTTAAAAAGTTTTTTTCCGCCCCTTAATCTAAGGTGACAAACGGTGGTGTTACAGTTTCTGTGATCCTCCACCATTACAAATGTTTTTTTTGTTTTTATGGTTTTTTTTACATATTAGGGATTCATTTACTAAACTGTGTGTAGCCTCTGGAAATTGCAACAAATACCAATGGCATGTCTTTGAAACAGGTGTGTTTTAACCACAGCTGACAAGGGAAAAATGCTAATAGGAAAAACGACTTTGAATGAAGCCTTACATGGCCCTTTATAAAATGCACACACACACACACACACACACATACACACCACTACGCTACAACTATGTGTCACCAGCACACAAACACGCAAAGACAGATTTACGCTATTATTTTCAGCGTTCACGTAAGCTCAGTGAAAGCGCCTGGAGAGGCGTTCTGCTCAGACAATCTGCCGCTATCCTGTTTTATGGCGGCTGTAACAGAAAAGCCAGTGACACAGAAATGTTTATAAATCACTCAGAGCCATGAGACCCAACAGGCTCTCTGCAGATCACATTCGTATTTCACATCTGCAGTCACGGTGTATAAATGGTGCTTCTGTGAATGTTAAATATAACAGAATTCCAAGCACACTCTCTCTCCTGAGAGCTTGGCCTACATTCTACCTGAGTTCAGGCCTCTTGGAGTCAGTGGTACATTTCCCAGCTCCACTGCCCCTGCGTCAGTCCCTCTATCCGTCTCGGCCTCTCTCCTTCTAGGTTTGGCACGTGGGAGCTCTGGCTGACACATAGAACCTGGATGTCCGTTTGTGAATGAAGGATTGTGGGACTGTGACCACAGCTGCTGCCAGTGGGGAAGAGAAACAGGACGTTACCCAGCAGGACCCTAGCCCGAACCTGGACACATACGTCAGCATAAACCCTGGGACCCCTGGAACTGGATACATGCCGGTACTTTGCCAAATGTGATGAGTCCCTAACTGTCTGACTTCAGGGTCCACATCATTGTATCTACAATTTTTCCGCAATCACATTTTAATTTGCCAATTTTTTTGGACCAGATAGACAAAAGCAGCATCTGCATCATGTATATATCTCTAATATCATTGTTCTTGTCTGGCAATAGGTTCTGCAAACACATCCACACATATGAAATTAATGGAAAATGTTCTGCAAACACATCCACACATGGAAAATGTTGCAATCTAGTACAACTATAATTCAATTCAATTCAATATTATTTGTATAGCGCCAAATGACAACATACATTATCTCATGGCACTTTACGTAGTGAGGTGGAGACCCTGCAAGATTACAGAGAAACCCAACAGCTCCCACAGTGAGAAAGCACTTGGCGACTGGGGAGGGAAAAAAACTCCCTTTTACAAGGAAGAAATTTCTAGCAGAACCAGTCTAGAAATCGGGGACAGAGGATAGATGGGTGGAAAGAGGGGGAGAGAAGAGAGAGAGAGAGACCACGAACAGTTGTATCATCTCCTTTAGGGGGGAAGGGAAGTTCTAATAAAAGATACCAAATTGGAGGATCCAGTGTTTTTGGCTCATGATTCATACTATGGAGTGAACGTCAAGGTACTTTGGCCTTGAGAGAGAGGCACCTAAACCTACTCCTAAACATCAGGCAAAAACAAAGAGCATGTCCCTCTCCATCCATGTAACCTGAGGACACAAACACAAAGGGAGAGACAGACGCAGACAAGGTGACAGACAGCCGATAATAGACAGACCGTCGAGGAGGAGCTGGGTCACAGCAGGAAGCCGAGACAGTCAGATGACCCCTGCCAGAGAGGACTGCCCTCTCTGTGTCCTCATCCGCAGCAGCAGCAGCCATAAACAACTTCTAACCTTTCTTCCCCCAGCTCTCTGTGCTACCTGTTAATCTCCGACCTCTAACTCATGACCTCTAGCATCCTATCCTGACCTCTGACCTCTCACCTCTGGAAGTCACGGTCAGTGTTCTACTGATTTCCAACGGGTCCCTCCGCTGTTTCTTTAACTTTCCCATGATGCTCGCTGGGGAGACACCTATAAATCTCTTTGTTTATGAGTCAGTTTGACGAAAAACGACACAAATCTCACGTCTCCCTTCTTGCTACTGCTAACCAGTCATTCGAGGTTGCCTGGAAATGAGCAACGATACGTAACGAAAAGACAGGGGATTGAGGGGGCGGGGGGGGGGGGGGGGGGGGGGGGGGGGGGGGGACTGCTGTTGATGCTCACGGATGTAATCTCCTCTGAGATTGAAACCAGATGTTGGGTTGATGAGAGGAGGGAGGCAGGAGGAAGAGGAGTAAAGGCAGCAATGTTGAAGGTAGATGAAGGGTAGGAGGGAAATAACAATGTGCAAACCCTGGGTGCCCTGCTTTAAGTCTTGAATACCACTCACATCTTTCCCCGAAGAGAGAGAGGGGAGATTGAGGGAGGGAGATCTGCCACACCTCGTAAATCTGCACAATTTCCGTCCTTAATAACGCTGAAGTTCCATAACATGAAACTAAAGATCCTTTGAAGAGGTGATGCCACACCTCCACCAGGTTACCTCTTGCCCTCCCTCCTTGTCTTCTGATCTTCTCGTCCTTCTCCAGAGTCCTTCGTCACCTTCCCTACTGCAAACAGCCGGCACGTCAGGGCCCCGATCCATCCGATACAACCCATGCTGATGAATTCAACATTTTGCGTATGACACAACAGATTCGTCGACGCTGTGATGACTTTAGTTGGCTTTCCATGGAGCTAAACAACATGGTTTTCATGGCAGGGGATTCATTGTTGTGGCGCCACTACACAACATTGTCTGGGGGAGAAGTGACCTTGAGCTGGTAACTTAAAGCAGTGATAAAGCACAGGCTACGGTGGTAACCCTTTTCTTTTTAATCTTCAAACTTGTGGTCTAGTCTTCGAGTATTCTACACAGACTCAAGTGAGGCAATTCCTCAGACTTCACAGAGCTCCCTCTGCGGCCACATGAGGCTTTATTGCACCACTTCTTTGACATATGCAGCAGTATCCCTCGCAAACAAACTGGAATGTGTAAAATTGGGGGAGCTTCCCTTTAAATTGAATAACTGCCCTCTATGCCGACACATGGTCACGAATGAACAAATAGGATTAGCCGTGCAGTCGGGTGATGGGCAGCTCACCGAGGAAGCTTCAAGGGCAGGTACACGGCATGACTGGGTCTGAAAATAACACGATACATACACGTACATGCGGACATGAGACATAACAACAATGAAAGACAGAGACTATTGTTCCAGCACAAACAGAACAATTAACAGCATCCTGTTTATGAGAAAGGAATAGTTTAAAAAACATTTGAACTGAGTGTGGTACTTCAGTTAATGTGGTCTCATTTGTTTACAGTAATGACTAGTATATAATGGTGTCATTCTGTTTGACAGTAATTATGTCTGATTATAAAAATAATACGTTTTGCATCTTAAATTCTATTTGTTAGACGCTGCAGACAGACATTCGGGGAAGCATGCGTCCTCAAATCGCTAATAACATACTCGTTTACCCAAATTGTCAGCAGGTCAACAGTTATTGTGTCAGAGCGGCAGACTTTCCCTCTCATTTAGGGAAGAAGCTCCGCAGCATGTGAGGGCAATAAAGACATCATTGACATTGTCTCTTGGAGAAGCCGTAAAACATTCACTGACAGTTATTGTGCAGACTCTCTCAGGAGACATTATCTTGTTGCTCGCCAGGCCTCAGGAAGACAACAAACAAGCATCAGGCCGGGGACAGTCTACAGCACTGAGCCACACCTCGGCTCCTTCAGCTGGGATCAGTGGAAGTCTTATGCGGGGGGGGGGGGCAAATGGGGGGGGGGGGGGGGGGGGGGGGGGTCCTGTCTGAGAGGAGTGGGAGATTAAAGGTTTGTGGTTGGAGCCAAATCTTGCAACTCGAAATGCGAAAGTTGTAGTTAGATACTTTTGTTACTGGGTCACAGCTAGGAGTGAAACACACACACACACACACACACACACACACAAGGACATGTACATAGAGAGTAACAGGGTGGGAACAGACAGGCCAACAAAACCAAAGCAGAGCACGGGGTTTTGCCGGAGCAGAAACAAGTGTGAAATCTAGCATGAAGGTCTTCTCTGAGTCTGTCACCTTTACCCCCTGTCTGTATCTCTCGTCTTTTTCGGCCTCTCACCCTCTCTATCCATCTACCTGTTTGTGTGTCTGCTTGTGTGTGTCTGTCTCGAGCGTCCCCCGTGTCTGAGAGGCTTTAAAAGCGGTCAATTATGACAAATCGCAGCGTCACTGAAGCCTCGTAGAGCCCACTGTGCTGGAATTTCTCAGTCTGACAGCTAAAGCAACCCTGGGGTGTGTGTGTGTGTGTGTGTGTGTGTGTGTGTGTGTGTGTGTGTGTGTGCGCGTGCGTGCATTTACAGAACATAATAAAAATACTTCAGGCTTCACTGCAAGCCCCTTTGAAAACCTTTTGGTGCAGATAAGACTAAGTCTGAATCACACTTGTGGGGAAATTCATCACAAAAATATTTCAACATCCTCCCCAGAACTTCGAGAATGAGTCTCCACTCAGGCCGGAATGAAGATGAGTACTTGTGCTGTAAATGAATATACACACATGGACCTGATTTTAGTAGATGATTAATGAGCTTTGATTAATTTTGTTGGACGCAAAATCACATTTTGTAACTTGTGTCTCAACCCGGTCCCATTCCTGAACTCATGAAACCTTGCAGAAACCCAGTCTCCCACAGAGAAAGACAAACCGATACCAGAACTGAGTCATGCGCTCTGCAATCAATAATTCCTGCTTTACTGTATATGCTCAAATTACAGCATTTGACCTGAAAACTCACATATTCCAGTAAATTCCTCCGGGTGAACATCACAGTTTTTACGAGTGTGACGGATGGGCCGAAATGTCTGGAGCAGGTACTCAGCTAGATGTCAGCGAGGCAGATGCATGGTCCCTGAGCGCAGAGCTCAGAGCTGGCTCCCGGCAGGATGACACAACGCATACGTGAATGATGCGCACAGACACACGCACATGCATGACTAGTAAATCAGGCAGCGAGCCCTGGACCACTGCCCGAAGGAATGAGGCGAATTCTGACTTTTAATAATTACCCTGTGGTCGTGCACTGTTGGGGAATTTGTGAGTGTGTATCTGTTTTGTTTGTGTGTGTGTGTGTGTGTGTGTGTGTGTGTGTGTGTGTGCACATTTGGGGCCAATATGTGTTTATATGGGTTTGAGTGCAGTGTTGCGTGAGCAAGGTGGACCATGTGGACCATTTCAGTAACTTTGGCTGTGTGACTGAAATTTTTCTCTGGCAACCCCGAAGAGGAGAAAAGCAGAGAAAGAGGAACGAGGGAGACGCACGCCTAACTCCATTTTGTCAGCACAGAGGTTCACAGAGGCCTGCGTCTCAGTCGTCTTACTCCATTTCCTCCCCACATCTCACTGCTCCCCCTTCACCTCTGTCCCCTTTCTTCCCCTTCTCTCCCAGCCTTCATCTGCTCTAAAGCAACCAGACAGCTGATTCCCAACAGAAATCCTCGCTCTGCGTTCAGTTAACTTGTCTGACTGCATCAGTGGAGATGATGAGATTGGGAGTAAGTGGGTGTTTGTTTGTGTGTGTGTCATTTTCTCCTGAAGTTTCAATATTATTCATAATGTTTGGTGCAATGATTTCTGTCTCCATGCAGAAAATAAACCAATAAAACTTTTATATATTTTTTGCATGTGTAAAAACCATGTCTAATAAGAGGTTCAGAGCAACCTAATCCCTGTGCTCCTTTTGTGACCTGTCCATTCCTCCATATGGGCCAAGAGTGCACTGATGGGAGGGGGCAGATGTCTTTTCCATACAGGGAGCAGCCGAGCGAGTCTTTTTGTGTCATTTCAACTGGAAGAAGATTTAGGTTAGTGAATAAAGCTGAGGCCGTAAGCACCAACCTAAACAGAGCAGTTGGTAAATAGGCCTTAATTTGTGGGACATGCTCGGGAAATATTTGGATGAGAGAAAAACAGGGAGCAAAGAGAGTATAGGTGGACACAGGGGCCATTGAAGTGGAGATGACATAATCACCTGTTGCCCCCACATACAGACAACATCTGCAAAATGTATTAACTTTATATCTTTCACTCCTCTCTCCCTCGTCTTTCCATCACCGCCACGTGCAGACACTATGTCACACAGGGATAATGTAGCTATGTGTGAAGCGGGCAATGAATTTTTTATATTCATAACGTTGTTACATTTCAGAGAACGCGCGTCTCAAACTGCATATCAAAAAGGTCTGTTTGAGATTGTTAGTTGTGAAGCTGTGAATCATGATGTAAAGGCACAGTAGGCTATAGCTGAGGAGCTTTTCAGCTGCTCCACTTCTTTGAAGCCCTTCAGACTGGATGATATTTAATCACAACATTTCAGAAACTCTTCAAAATATAGATACAAAGTGGGTACAGTATTTAACTCGAGTGCATTCCAGCTGCAAGGCCCAGCAGTCCCCTGAACTTCAATGAAGTCAAACAAATTTCACAGATGCAAAGATATCAGTTCCCCTCATCCAGATCCATGCATAATCCCCTAAACAAACCTAAATATTCAAATACTTAAAACTAAATATTTGCCATTGCTATTATTAATTTTAATTAAACCTATATCAAATTCCAAACAGAAATATGAAACTTTGAAAATGGAACATCAGAAATAGGTTAAGCCATTCTCTATCACAATTAGCGTGGGATTCCAGTATATCCCCTTTTTGGGGCTTCACTCAAATCAAAAAGCACCAAAATAATATCTCTCTCAGACAAAGACGTTTGTGTTCCCATGCACGATCATCGCCATAAAACATGACATTAATCCTAGATATTAATCCTCTTGCTGCCTACACGTCTATTCGTCCAACACCCCACTCATCCTTGTTTTTATCACTGATACACATATAATGTATTAGACTTATGAAAAACTAGGTTAATACTTTTAAAAAATCTGTCATTCCATTCATTTAAAGGCTGCTCCATTTTCACAGCAGGAGTCTGCAGGTGGCTGTCACTACTCTTTAGTCCTTATATCTCCATTTATTTTCTTCCTCTTGAATGGAAAACATTTTAATCACAAATTGGAACACAGACTCAAACTCTTTTCTTTCTTTCTTTCTTTCTTCCATACACACAGGTTTCCCTTTTGGTCCGCTCTATGTCCTGTGGGTGGGTCATATTATGGCTACACAGCTCATGTGTGCTAAAAACCTGCAAAACAGACACTGGCACACTGTAAACAGTTGACTCCTGGGAGTCCCTGCTCCCGTTTCCCTGCGGGGAGTGCAAGGCCCTGCCTCTGGCTCTCCTTTGGCCACGCAGCCTCGTGTGGTTCCCTCGACCCAGCTGCCTCTCTGTTCCCTGGACTGTGCTGCACAGAAAAGGCCCTCAGAGCTCCAGGCCTCCTGACAGCTCTCATGGAGGTGCCACCCACACCACATTCTCTCTCTCTTTCTCTCTCACACACACACACACACACACACACACACACACACACACACACACACACACACATACACACACACACACGTCCAAGCCAAACCAGAGCAACCTACAGTAGCACTCCTGTTATGCAGTGATGCTTTTTATATCATGTGCGGCCATGTGCGGCCATTACATAGTGAGAAAAGCAGTCTGTTAGTCAGCCTTGTTTCGAATCGCCAGTTGAGAGCCACTCAAACCACTGTACACGCTTGTTCAGAGGCACTGTGTAGAGTCAAATATAAACTGAAACTACTCTTTCACACTTTCATTGTTTGACTTCCGTGTTCCTTTCGCTACCATTCCATATTGCATGTGACATAACTGATGCAAACCTGTTCCTTTGGGAGTGTGATATTCATCTATGTCCCATGTCCAGTCATCCAGAACATGGCATGTGGACATATGTTATCAATCTTTTAGGCTCTCTTCTCAGAAAGGAAAGGTTTTCCACAGCAATTATACTGGAATCTCTAACAAAGTCCAGTCGAGCAGAGCGGGGTTAACTTGCTGCTGGTACTTACCAGCTGTGAAATGACTTTACTTTGCACGTTCAAGGATTTCAAAATGTTGTTTCATTAGCTGTACTTCTCAAATATATTTCATTTTCTCTTCTTATATTTGTTTAATTCCCTGAATCCTACGTGCATAATGAAAACTGCCTCTCCAAATTACAAGTAATTCAAATACACCCCCCCCCCCCCCCCCAAAAAAAAGAAAAGAAATCCTTGTTTTCAACGTGACTTCCATGTATGTTTGCGTGTATCAGAGGGGGTTTTAATTAAGTTTTAAAAGATCAATGGTGGAGGAATTTCTGAGATCAAGGGGGAAGAATGTACTGGACACTATGGGATGTGAGGGACACTGAAAGAGTGGTACAGACTGTGACGGCCTGCTCTGCTCTGCTGCCAAACAAGACCACAACGTGAGCCTCTCTCTGCCTCAGCTGCAGGCCCATACTATTACAGCCACGCATGGCTGACCCCAGGCCTACCAGCTGTTCACAGGCACCGTAAATCTCCCTTTGGTGCTGGTTTTTTTTAATTTTTTTTACAACTGACCAGCTGTACTGTCACTATCGATGAAAGAGGGGAAACATGCGTGCCACTGCAATGATAACAGTGAAATGATTACCCTAAATGATGATGGTCCCTATTGCTCATTTAGTTCACATGGCAAGTACCAGTCATTCACTCCTGAAGGAGTTGCTTTCTTTCTTTCTTTTGGATTTCTTCCTTCGTTTTGCCGTATTTAGGTCACACTTTCCATGAGCATTCCTTAAAAAACAGTTCTTTGTTGGCCGTGCTACAGAGATTCTTAAAATTGTTGACTCAATTCAAGATTCAACTAGAACATAGTAGTTCTAGATACAACACAGACCTGACCTTCTATTTTATGTGCACAACTTTTATATTTTATTATGCATGGGAAGAGCAAAGGGATACCGTCTAGGAAATTAAAATTTACAACAAAAAAATCGTCCACCAAGCCACACAAAACAAACCATTCAAAACAAACCAAAATTGTGTTCATACTGAGCTTTTTTATTGAAAAGCACATGTATTAGAGCTAAGTACATTTTGCAGAAAAAAACAGCATTGCTACTAATTCTTTTGTACAAAAAAACAAGACAATACAAAAATACTAATATTGAGTTTAAATACAATTGTGGATGTATTTGTTTGAATGCGTATTACAAACGTAACTATTACAATCTACAATAGTTCAGTTATCTAGATACAAAAATCTGTCAATCTATGCTTTTTAAGCAGCATTTTGTAAAGAACACAGGTCTGTAATCATAGTGGATATACATGTTAAACAAATATCTTACAGAGTTAATTTTAGTAATCTATACATTATTTATATATTTATAAAAAAGAGAGAGTGAAAACAGATTTGTGAAATGATAGGACGGACTATACGATGAGAAAGATGTGCAACGTGGCGGAGTGTGTTGTTGGAGGAGGATATCTGAGTAGGCTGAAAATAAAAAGGGCTTCTGGTTCTGGTTCTGTACAACTGTTAGTGATTCCACAAGACAAGCTATAGACATACAAGGTTAAAGATGCTTCTAAACAGAGAATAAAAATATTAGATCCACAGGTTTTTTTTTTTATAACGTTCACCTGCTCTCACGCTCTCTGACTCACAGTGGCGCGCACACTCACACACACACACGCACACACACACACACACAAATGGCACCGCTGACAGTGTGTGTGTTTCATTTGACACAGTTTATCAAGAGGGGGTTTCTTTTCACAGGGCACGGTGCACATACATATTTACACACACACAAATGCACGCACGGACGCACGCACACACACACATTCACGAGATACACATGTACAAGCACAAGAGTGTACAGGACACACACGCACGCACACACACGGATAAACATCCATTGCCAATGAGTGATTGGGTGGGGGAGAGGACTCCTCCCTTCCAGCGGAAAGAGCCTAAATCATCCCAAAATAATGTGCCAGCTTAGCTGTATATCATCACCCTCTTTCCATGGGGACAGACCGCACCCCTTCTCTGTGCCCACCCATTCTCTTTCCCGTTTAGGAAGCTCAACAGGCGGCCCCAGCGCCAGAGAGAGGCATGGCACAGCCGCGCCTCTTTGTACAGGTGCTGGGGGGGTGTGTGTGGGTTCCGTCTCCCTCCTTCCACAGAAAATATCCCTGCTGTACTACATCTAACCCTCAAGAAATGCAACATCCCGGGTTTAGGCTGCACTGACAGTCCACCACAAAAAAGCCTGACGAGCTGAATCTGGAGACAGAGGTATATGAGGTTGGAGGGCTTCACTTTCCAAACTTTCGAAAGACACTCGAAAAACTGCTCTGAAATATGTTACAGGCCTAAAAAGATCTGTGTGTGTGTGTGTATGTGATCTTTGCAGGGGTCTACTGGCAAAGGGTTATGGTTATTAAAGCCATGCTATTCTAACTTTATCCTGCCTGAGTATGAGGTCTTGTGAGACAACCTCACTGGGCTCAGTATTTCTGTCTCATGGACGTCAGCATCGTCAGACTTTTCTTTCGGTCAGACATCTCAGGCAGCAAGTGGTGATAACGGACGATGGACTTAAAAACAGTGCTATAAGTTATACTTTTCTATAATGTTAATATTTCTATGGTGCTAGGTATTGCAGTAATATCCTTCCCAAAGCTAAGGAAGTTGTTGTCCTACGGCGTTCCAAGGCCACAGAGAGTTCGGAGAGGAAGCATCACTGAAACTCCCTCCCTCCCTGGGCAGGGGGTTTGTCTTTTTTTCCTTTTCATTGTGTCTCTTTTCTTCTTTATGTTCACAAGTGTTTTCCCTTCATGTGGTTACACTTCTATCAAACCTCCACACCCTCAGCTCTGCCTGTCAAGTCATCAATTTCTTAAATCATTTTGTCTTCTAGCTTCCAATTCCTCTCTGTTTGTGCTCATAACGATGGGCTCAATTGTTGATTAGTAGTTAACGTAATAGTAAATAAGAAGTCTGGATAGTGAGAGTGGACTCTGCTGTGCAATTCTCAAATCTGACACCCTAGTCCACATGGTGCCTGGCGGGGCACTACGAAGGGAAGGAGGATGCCAGTTGAGAGGCAGCTACAGTCTCTCGTCGCTACATTCTACTGTCCGATGGGAGATGAGCAGTGCTGTGATTGGCTCCTCAGTCGCAGGAAGTGTGGCCTCTCTCACACCATGTTGTGGTGGTTGTTCCGCTCGATGATGTCGGATGAAGGGAGCAGCTCCTTCTTGATTGGGGAGGGTGGGGGCGTGGCCGGCTTCACCCTGGGCTTGAACAGGTCTGACACGTAGAACACCTGGTGGACACACAGAGGGGCGGCAAGGTCAGGACATTCACAGCATATTAAACCACATTGGGGGATGTTTATTTGGACATGCATATGTGTGATTTTACAGTTAAGTTTAAAGTAGGGGAAAGACAGGGTACTGTTGTAATTTGCCACTGTTGACTGGACTGTGAGCGTCTTGAGTCCAGGGATGGAATTGCCAACTGACATTGTGGACAGGGGGAGTATAAGCTCGTATGAGACCAAGTAGATGGTTGCAGACCCCGCAAGTCGCTCTGTAGGCAAGCATTAGTTATTTTGGAATTTGGGAAGTGGAGGTTGATGAGCAGTGGAGTGACATGTGCCCTTTAAGTGTCTGGTCTTTAAAAAAAGACCAGACGCTCCGCCACACTCAGCACCATCTGTAAGGGTTTTATTGTGCATGAGGGGAGGTTCGGCAGAAGGGCATGACAATAGGTCTCCTGTGAACCATGAGCTGGTGACAACATTGAATTGCTTTGTGTTGTGATTAAAAAAAATTCTATACCACCTCTGTCTGTGCTTCTTTGAGCAATCTCGAACCAGCAACACTGAGAAATCAGGCTGGAGGAAGTGATCTTAGTACAGCTCACACATAAAATGACAATCAAATTTTAGTGAGCCAATGTCTAATCCTCTATTAAATGATGCCAGTGGTGAATTCCCCTTTTACGTCAACGCTGAGGTCAGCCTGCCTGGCACTGGCGGTGAAAGAAGGAAGAGAGAGGGAAGAAAAGGCTGAAAAGAAATCTCTTCCTGAGATCCTGATGACATCATCAAACAGGAAAATGGGCAGGAGCGGACAGGAAGTGGGACCATGGAAACTAACTGTACACTGTAGGATTACCGTTCCCACTTAGAGGGATCTGGGGTCCCTTCTCAAGCAGCAGTGGCTTCAAATGTGGACTAATACACAAGAATGATTGGCAGGCACAGCAGCGTTTCCTTCCATGTTGCCAGTGGAGGGCGAGCAGAGGGCCTGTGCCAGGGAGGGAAGATGCTGCCATTCGATCTCATAGAGGAATGTCCTCCTATACACTACTGGACAGTTAAGAGTTCATCTTTGGTTTTCTGGGAAAACGTCTGGCATATAGTCAGTGATCTATTTATATAACAAAGACTATGTCAGTCTGAGAGGTGGGCTCAAACACAATCTCTTCTATTGCAGCTTGACATTTACTGACTATATCATGACCTTTATTGGCGACCTCTGACTGACAGATGACATCACATGTACAGCTGCTTTCATGCGAGTAAATGGGCTCATTGTCTACACAGTCATACGCGTGGTGTTTTTTCGGGGGTGTCATACATGGTACATTGTATTTGACATAATTATGGGAGCGTAGAGAGATATGGGGTGGAGTCATATCCCTGAAAATCACCCAAGCCGTCATGGGAAACATTGTACGCTCAATTCCCATCCGGATGCTTTGCGACCAATCATATCAGGCCCTGTTGACGAGTCACCCAGCCTCCAACCCATCTCCGCTTAATGCCATGCTGGAAAGTTTATCATGACTCACCACTTCCTGTGGGTGCAATACCCAAACCTTCACAAACCTTCACACACGCGCATGCACACACGCACACAAAGTCTCCAGACCTATTATGTTAAGTGATGCAGACTCAGCAGGAAAAAAAAAAATATATTATATATTTAAAAAAAATAACAGAAAGAAAAGCGAGTATGTACATACAACACTGTTTCAGAAGTTCCAACATGTGTTGCAATTGCAGGTTGCTCTGCTTCACCTCCCGTCCAGCTCTTCCCAAAAGAGCTCAATAAGTTTTCAGTCTGGGGAATGTGCTGCTCTTCATCACGTGAAGCCTCCATTCACTTCCTTTTACACATGCCGCAGGATGAACGTCTGACCAACCAAGTCTGTCTTTGCCTTTCACACGTGCATTTCTTTTACCATTCTGACAGAAATATATACTATACTATTAATGCAACACAGTTTGTTCCAACACTGCCTTTGAACAGACAGAGGGTTTGTAAGCAATAAACAAAGTTGGGACACCTGTAGAAATAGTTTGCATTGACTTTTAAGGCTTAATTTACTTCCAATGCTACAGGATCCAGTGTGTGTGTGTGTGTGTGTGTGTGTGTGTGTGTGTGTGTGTGTGTGTGTGTGTATGTGTCTGCGACTATTAAAATGTCAAGTCTGACACATGAAGAAGCTGAGTCACAAAGGAAGTGGGAGTTTTGCAGGAACCATGAATGTCTACAAAGAAAACCATCACATGACTCACAAGAACCCCTTTAGTATATCAAATAATAAAATGGGTCTGTTGTTCATGCACACAAAACTAGCCATGAACATATATGTAGCCTAACCACAAAATGTATCTGTAACTGCAACGACACCAAAATAAGCCAAACGATGCAGCTCTGAATACATTTACACCCTTTGTCTCGGGGAAACTGTGGGCTGTTCTGTGCTTGATTATCACATGCTAATATGTGTCACAGTGTTAAGTGCATACGTTATGAAAACAAATGTGTTATCTTGTGCAGTGTTAACAATATGGATTTCCAAATGTGGAGACTTGAGTAGTCTGTGGATTTATAAAGATAACTTCCTGCTTCTGCACAAGTTCACTGACCACAGACACTGCTCCAGTATTTGAGACCCCCACAATGAGCAGTGTGACCTTGTGTGTTTAAACCAGAATGGTGGAGAGATAGCATCTTCTTGTCTCCTCCCCATTTCAATGCCCGACCCCGCTCCTCTGCATTGTGACAATGAACCTGGAAAAACAAATGAGCGCCTCACCAGCTTTCTCTCTGACAGCTGCTTCCTGCGGGTTTCGCTACTCTTGACCTTTATTAAGACACATGTCGAAAACTAGGTCACTGTGTCTGATAGGAAGTGCCAGGTAGAACATGTTGACAACTTCTTCTTGTGGTTCTCGTTGCAGAACTGGGAACATACATGTTCTTCAAATCTAAGTGTATCTGACACTGTCCATCATCAAATATGTTGACAGACAACAGGATCAAAAGTAGCATTTTACCTACAGCTTAAGTTGCAAAGCTGCAGTCTAACATGTCACTACACAAACATTTGTCCATACTTGTATTGTATTGTTCATATAATGGCTCTCAGTGGGGCAGACACAACAAAGTCATGGAACAACGCCCTTCTAGACAGACACTTACTGAAATGTGTACACAAGGCCGTATTACTCATCTCAAGTGATATTCAGGACTGTTCAAAACTGGACACTTGGGACCGATCTCCAAATCCCCTGATTCATCCAATGTGTTCTTTTCTTCTTCAAATCAGACTTTTTTAAAAACATATCTAAAACAAAGTGTGCGGACAGTGTTTGCAAACTTGTCCATTCTTGCATGTAGACATGCTCAGGGAGGATCAATGGATCACATTACCCAGACTGCAATGGGGCTCTTAAACACCAACTGTGTCTGCTTCATAAAAACATCATGTTGGTGTGAGGAAAAGTTATAACAGACTGCTGCTATAACTGATAGGACCTCGACTCTTCCCGGACGCCAGTGGCCTCAAAACATTCATCATGTTGTTGCAGTTTGTCCTCAATAACCTTCAAAGTCACTGATATCTGAGAAAAGTTATATATATATATATATATATATATATATATATATATATATATATATATATATATATATATATATATATGTGTGTGTGAATATATGTGTGCGTGTTTGAGAATATATATATATATTCATTCACACACACACACACACACACGCACACACACATGTAGTAGCTCTAAGCAGAGACAGTCAAACATTTCATTTAAAAGAAAAATTACTTAACTTGTGCACTTGTTAACTTAGGATTTAAAGTTTTTCTCACTTTGATAACTACTTACTTTTGGCACTTCAGAGGGACAAAGGCATTTTACCTCATCTATCTTGCCTCCACTCATCCCCTGTCAGGTCCTCTCTGCTCCGCTGCTTATTGAGGGGCTGAAAAAGTGGAGCTAAAGTACTCACAGATGTGTGTTTCTACTGAGACCGGCTAAATCAGAAGGGGCGTCAAGGATTGTAAAACCAACCTCACAGCCATGATCAGCAGGGGTTTGACTATGTGGAGGTGAACAGTGCGACTATGTGTGTGTGTGTGTTGGGCATTCTCTGTGAGGGTTGTGGAATAGTTGAGTTGGATTAAACCCACACTTGTCCTGAGCCAAGATGGAGACAAGGCTCCTCTCTCCTGTCACCTCCCTCCCTTCACTCCTCCTGCCAGATCTGCCCATTCACAGATTCATACACAATTTTTCATTTTATTTGTCAATGCTGATGTCGTCCAGGCGCCACACTCAGCTGGAGGAGCGCTGATTTTGCCAGAGTGTTTCTGTCTTTTGTTACTGATTTCTGCTCGTGGTTCATTGAGTATCTTCAGTAATCCTGACATTCAAGGACCCTGCGGGGTTGAGTGTGATTTTGTGTGTGAGTGTGTGTGTGTAAGTGTGCATGTGCATTTCAGCTGTGCCAAGATCTGCCTAGGCGCCACTACTAAGGTCTTGCTGAATTTTATGGATATAATCCTTTCCACGTTCATGATCTGGATCCTGTAGAAGGTAAAGGTTCCGTGTGTGTGTGTGTGTGTGTGTGTGTGTGTGTGTGCGTGTGTGCTTGTGTGTGTATGTGTGTGTGTGTGTGTATGTGCGTGCGTGCAAGTGTGTATTAGTGTATTTTTCCACACTTTTCCCAGAGGCAGCAGAGTTTAGCCAGGGCCTGCTGTGCTGATAGAACAAGTGCTGCCAAATAAAAAAACCCAAATAATTAACAGCCTCATTCCTGTTTCAAGTCTAATCCTCTCTCTCGCTCGCTCACTCTCGTACTCCCCTCTCTCTCTTTTTACACTCTTGCTATTTTACTCTCAACCCAAATTCAATTTTCCATGGCTCCATCTAGCTTAGTGTAATGATGAGGGTTACTAAAATCATCTGGCAACTGCTGTGACAATGTCACAAAAGTAGTGAAGGAGGTTGCAGAGTATAGATTTACACTAATGCAGAGGCTCACAAAAACACATACACACTCTTGAACTCGGGCTCCAAGCAATGTGCTATTCATTAAAGGAGTCAGATTCTCCTCACTTCACTGCCTGCAACATTTTTACTTTTCACCGAAAGCAGAGAGGAGAAAAAAGTGGAAAAACGAGAGCTACAATACGTGGAGTCAAACTTGACTTGATTGAAGTTTGGTCCGTGTAGGATCGAAAATGCTAAGTTAATGGGAAAGGTTTAAACTTTACGTGACAGTTTGCGTGTACTGTGTGTCTTTTGCATGTATTGTGTGCACTCACTATGCAGTAGGCCACCAGGGCTCCCTGCACAAAGCCTGCAAGGACATCAGTCGGGTGATGCTTGTGGTCGGAGACACGTGATAGGCCGGTGTAAAATGCCATCATCAACAGGGTGAACTGGAGCAACGGGCGGAGGAGACGAGCGCCGCGCCATGTAAACCTGGACTGGAGATAAAACTGTAGAGAAGAGAGGGAAGAAGAGGGGAACATAGACATCATTTAATTTATTTTCTTCCCGCCCCAGTAATATGCACGTTTACTGTGTAACTACACTGACATACAAACACTTGTATTTCTGTATTTCTGTCTGTGGTGTAAAACATATAATCCACTTTATGTTGATGTCACTCCACTCTGTAGCCAGTAATGACCTGGACTCTCACACACACCTGGCTGGAAATTTCCATCAAAGTCATTACGTTTTACATATGTTACATTGCCTTTTTAACCCTGCACCTGCAGTATGTGTTAGTGTGTGTGTGTGTGTGTGTGTGTGCATGTAATATTACTGTATAAGAGGTCTAGACTGATTCAAAGAGGGCGGGCTTGCCAGACCCACAGTGAAACACATCTCCACAAACAGAAACACACGCACACACACAAACACACACACACACACACACAAACACACACACACACACACACACACACACACACACTCGACTGCCTGAGACCTGGACATGACTGATTCATGCTTCAACATCCCAGCTGTAATAACAGCAAGACCATAGAGAGCCAATGGAATACACACACACACACACACACACACACACACACACACACACACACACACACACACACACACACACATACACACACACACACACACACACACACACACACACACACACACACACACACACACACACACACACACACACACACACACGTTAATCTGCATGTTTCACCACTTTGTTGGGATGAACTCTCTACCCTCTATTAGAGTAAATAGAAGACATAGCGGATGCACCCCCTGCCCCGCCTGCAGCCAAAAAAACGTTTTCTGGGTCATAATGAAGACTGAGGAGAACGAAAACAGGAACAATGAAGTCCAAGGCCAATTGCACACGTGCAAATAAATGCAAAGTCTCTCTCTTTTTTAATCCAAGCAGAGTGGTGAGGTCAGGCCATGCTTCTCAGACATCCTGTGTTTCTGTACCACTCATACCCTCAACTTCCTGTCTCTCACACCCAGAGACGGAGAGCCTGGGAGGGCCGGCCTCTGTCAAGGTCTACCCTGCCCAAACCTTCAGACTTGTGTCTTATAATCAGTTAGGCTAACAATACCTTCAGACAGCCACAGCGCTGTTTGGGTGTGCAAGCTCCCTTACACTTCCTCTATGACACTCTATCATTGTTCTTCTCCTTACGGAAGCAATCCCTCCCATCCCTTGCAGTCTTTTTCTCTCCTCCCTGGCGGGGATGTTTAGACTTCAGGCTTCCTCTGCAGTGGTTCTCAGGTACTGGGTAAGGACTCCTGATAAGTACCTTTGCCTGACGTCCTGCAGCCACGATCGCAACATCCTCAACCTTTCAATTTCAAGGAAGCTTTAATGGAGGAGGTAGTAGTGAAAATAAGCACTTGAGCTTAGGCCAAAGGAGCTACAGTGATCTGCCAGTCAACTTAGCACTAACTGTAACTCTCGGCTAGTGAGTAAACCTATATAACCTGGCCGACCCTGATTCAGGACAAGCTGAGTCATGGTAAGCAATTTAGAGGGTTATTGACCTTCCGAAATCTCAAAGTACAACTTCTCCTCTTTAAAGCACACACAGACTCAGGCATCTGCCTTTCTGACTTGAGCCATCGTCCCATAAATTTGCCATGTGTCTTAAAAGTTAGATTTGGAGAAAACAACAATTAAAACCAGCAACAAAATGAGTCCCAGTAGATTCCCGTGACAGAGGAAGACAAGTGCGACACAAAGTCTGGTGGTTTCAGAAGGAATCCAGCTCCATTCAGTGAGATGTGCTCTCTCTCGCTCTGAGAGTCAGTGTCAAATGACAGAAAACACACACACAAACACAACAAAGTGGGAAAGAACGAGAACTCCTCTGCTTCACACCATGCTGTGAGAAAAGGGGCATAGCTGTGGTTAAGACCATTCATATCACAAACATGTTGTTTTTATCTATCCAACTTGTCCCAGTGATAACAGCCTCCGTTGAAGGAATAACCACAGAAACATATCCGTAGACATGTTGTCTGCACATTAGACAAAAGGCAATATAGCTCAGGATACACATGCACGCTTGCTCTGTGGCTGCTGTGTAGCTGTACAGCGTGTCGTGAGGTCTGTGTGAGTTATCCGTGTGCCATCTCTTGAAGGCTCAAACCACATCAGGCAGGAAACAAAGTGCTACAGAATCAGAGTGCCAATTAGGGCCGTGGCAGGGAGGACAAGGTGACAGCCACGCCGTGAAAATGGCACTTTTTCAGGCAACAAGGGAGCAGAGACACAAGTCTGGGTTGAAGAAAATAATATTAATTTAGATTTGGGATGTTAATAACACCTGGCTGACACAAAAAAGAAACATAAGAATACTGAGTAAAACCGTTGCGTAACATGACTGGTTTAAAGCGGGTCAAAACAAAACAAAGCGCAGATTCCCTTTTCCAGGAATGCTGCCACTGTGGGCAGTGCGTGTCGGGCTTTTTTTTCATTCCAAAATATCAACTTCAAACTGCAGCTCCTCTCCTTCACTCGTTCTGCTCTCCTCACTCCTTCTGTTTACCCCAGCCTCCTCTGGCTATGGTCCGGAGCTTGCCACAGCTGGCACTGTTCTCTGACTAGTGTGTCACTGTGGTCTGGATGCAGCACATCTCCGTTCCCTCTCTGCTACTTTCCCTGCTTTTTATTCATCTATTTTCCTTGGTCTGACGAGAGCAGAGCTGTAGGTTCAACCAGAGGCTGGGAAATACCCACAGCAAACTCCCACTGCATGACAATGTGCTACGATACACCAGGACTTCGACTGCCAGTCCAGAATGGAAACCGAGATCGCCTTGACACCTTGGGCCAACCGAACACAAAACATTGGATCCTTTTACACAGCCTGTTTATGGTGGCAATGTTGCGTCTTTATGCAATGTGTTTCCACCTCTATGGCGGCAGCAGAGGTAGACACAGAGCCAGAATAGCAGGGCAGGATGCCCAAAGAGATATATAATGAATGCATCAAACATCTTTGGGGAGTTGGTTTGTCCACTTGTGGTAGGATCGGCTAAGATGCCTGAGTGTAGCATGCGAACTGAGGTGGTAACTTGTTGTGTGTTAACTGAGGAGGAGGGGGAAGAGATGGGTTGGGAGCTATGAGCTGGCAATTTTGTGTGTGTGTGTGTGTGTGTGTGTGTGTGTGTGTGTGTGTGTGTGTGTGTACGCACGCATGCATGCACGTGCTTGTGTGTGTGAATTGGACTATTTGAAGCTTGAAATCCCTGTAGGGTGTTGAGCCCCACCAGACACCCAGAACAGGTGCAGTGAGAGAAAGATGAAGGAAATGGGAGAGGACAGGAAGTGCACTTGCAGCTGCTCTGAAGAAAACAGGTGGAATGCATTCATCCATCTCTCAGAGGAGGAAAAAAAGGAAGAATAGAACTCTTCATGAACGGTGAGAGGATAAAGAGCAGAGGAGGAGGACAAGCAGAAAAAAAGTGGATAAGAACGATGTTTTTGTGTTTTTCTTCAGGCAGTGAATCCCCAAATTACAACCCAGCCTTATTTCCATGACTGCCTCTACAATCTGTAAACCTTTGTTTCTGTGGCTCTCAGCATGTGTGTGCCCTTGCATGAGTGTGAGTTTGTTCTGGTGGTAGTGTGGGTGGGTTTAGTGGTTACTTACAGCCAGGTAGAGCATGGTATACATTGAAAAAGAGGCATGTCCTGAGAAGAAGGATTTCCTGTGGAAAGAAAGGTTATCAGTCAGTTTTAAAAAGAAATGTTCACAGTGTTTTTCTTTTTTGGGTGTATGTATTGGTGTTAACACAAACCTGGCCTCCTGAACATCACTCTCTTCACCAGTGCAGGTGTAGTTGGTGATGTATCCCAACGAGCAGTTTATGGTGGAGAAATCTGGTCTACACACATCTATGAAGTGGGGTCTCATTCGACCCACCGACACCTTGGCGATGTCTGTGAATGACTGGCTGACAGCACAACCGAAGAGAAACACACCCATCTGCAAGATGACACACATCAATGATTAGACATTAGATCAACGTAGATGTCTATAATTGACTTTTAGCTGAGCCCCGTCCCCCTTGGTTACTGCTGCCAGCTTTCAGCATCCTATTATTATACATGTAGAAGACCAGGAAATTAGTGACCATTGCTCTTACTACTAGCTTTTGCTCGGACAATCACTGTTCAGGGGAGGGGTTAAGCATAAGGTCAATTAAATGCAAAAAATCTTCAAAACACTCATGGATCGCTGACCTGTTTATAGAGGGCTGCAACGTAGGGATTCCCAACGAAAGACTTGGTTCCCTCATGTAGCTGGTGAATCCTGAAGCATTCCCCAATCACAATCTAAAAGAGAAGATTCATTTTTTGAGATAAACACGTATCACAAATGGAGGATAAAGAAAAATATCTTGCTATGTGAATCACTCGGTCGCACAGAACTTTTAGATGTAGATTACCATGCAGTGTAAAAGTAACTTCTGAGTGAGTATCATGCATGAAAAGCTGATTTAATTCCAGGTTAAGATCACAGATGGAGTAGAGTTGATGTGTAAAGGACAGACAGGAGAGACAGAATAAGTGAGACTGACACAAAGAGAAACATATAGAATGAGCATGGCCTGCCTTTCCGTCAGGCAGTTTGGATGTGATGGGAGATTGCTGAGGAGTGGTGATGCTTTACTCAATGGTATGATGGGTTATTTTTTATGAGAGGAGGAGCAATGGAAAAAGGGAAAAAAAACATGGATCAATATCTAAATCATGATGGACTTGACTTTGACGTGAGGAGGATTTACATCAGAGTAATGACCTGCTTAAATTGAGTCCTCTGGTACTCCCTACAGGTGGTTTTCAGTGGTGCTGGGCCCCATGAAAAGACCCCATCTATGCGGATTGGGCTAATGCCGATCCAACGCTCAAGGCAGGGAGATGTCAATCATATCTCTACCACCTGGGGTATGTGACTGTCAGACTGGCTGCTCTCCACCACTAACCGCAGCTGCCTTTCCTTCCTCTGTCCACAAAAGGCCTCAGTCTCCCGTCAGACTTATCACCCAATCTCACAGGAAAATATTTACATGTCCATCTCTGAGCCAGTGGACAGTTCTGTGCATGAGAACAGCACAGAGACTCTGAATGTAGAGTGAGGTGTTTCCCAGACATCAAATTAATGCAGAAACTTAGTGTTTGTATATGCACATGTTTTCTGTGTGTATTGTTAGGGTTGATAAACACACCTACCCCGCCTACTGGGTGGTCAGCTGGCCGGCTCACAGCCAGAAGAAACAAATATGGTGGAGTGTTTGTTTGTGTGTGTGAGCTATTGTCAATGAATCGTTCTGATCTCAGCGGGAGATTAGAACCACATGAGGCTGATGCAGGCCAGTGAAGTTTATCTGGGATGTCAGTATTTGCATTCAAACCTCTCCTCCCCTTCTTTATCTCCCTGTCTCGAGTGCACACAGACTCTGCCATAAGCCCCCTTTAAACAGAGATCTCACTAAATTGCCATTAAGAAGACCCTCCATTATGCTGGTTTGGCTAATTTACATTGAAACAGACAGAGCCAGCATATTTCTAGCCCTTTTCTGTTTGACTTAACATAGCATACCGCCGTTCCAGAGTCAGAGGCCAGACGTGTAACACAACAACGCCAGTGTCTGTCTTGCAAAGATGGCTCTGCCTTTAAAACAGACTTCAATTTGGCTATGAGAATTCCTCTGCTGTCGATTCAAATATGTTGCAACAAAGCCCCTGATTCTGTGTTCGTACATTTTATACACAACAGTGAGCTGGAATAAAGGTCCAACATTCACGCCTTAAACAGGCTGTGTAAAAGGGCCTGTAGCCGTCTCTGATTAAACCACAAGGCTCAAGAGGCGCGTGATGGGATTGTGGATCAGTGTGTATGCTTATAAAACTATATCTCGCTGCTGCTGACAGTTTTTCTCACAGTGGAAAACATGACTTGTCAGACACGGATAGTCTGAGGAGCGGGACTGTTGGGATTTCCCTTGCAGTGGAGATAAACAGGAGAGACCCAATTGGAATCTGCTACCAGTGCACGTATATGTGCACATATAAACTGTACAGAATGTGTGTGTGCCTGAGTAAGTGAGTGTGTGTGTGTGTGTGTGCTTTAAAGGAATGGTGCCGGCATGGCAGTAGACGCCACTAATGGAGCACAGCTGTGTGAGACACGCCAGCTTTGCCCACACGTGAACATGTGAGGGAACTAACTAACACAAGCAGTCTGCTGGTTTCAATAAGCAGAAGAGCTGAGCTGGTACAGTGTGTGCGTGGGTGTGTGTGTGTGTGTGTGTGTGTGTGTGTGTGCCCACCATGCTGATGGCGAGGAGACGGCGGTGAAGCGATGTCTCAGTCTGGGATATTATGAGGGGACTGTGCCACCGAGACTCAAGGGGCTGCAAATATCATCTAGCCTGACCACGTGGGACTAATTGACATACACATAGGCCACGAAATGTCATTATAACATGTTTCCACTGACCCCCTCTAATCTCCTGGCAAAATATTTCTAGAGCAAGAGTAAAGTCATGGGAATGGAAGGCTTCATGCCGTTGTAAAAAAAGGTGAGACACCTCCAGCCATCTGCACTGGGGGCACTGACACGTTCACCCAAAGTTATTTCCGGGGACATAGGGCAGGGAGTCAGGGTGCGGGGACACAAGTGGGAGGCATGAGACTTAGGAGCTCATAAAATCTCTTTGGTCTTTAACATACGTATGCGTCAGCACCCGTACACACAAACACTTCCTAATGTTGCTTGGGGGGTCTTTCACTGCCACTGACTCACTTGGTAAAGTAATAAAAGACAGGCCATTACAAATGGCTTGCATGACTCAAAGTAGTAATTGAAGAATAAAGTATGACAAAGAGAACATTATGGAATGGAGGAACACATAGAGCACATTCGCGGCGAAATACTGGCGTATTTAAGACAATGCTTCATGATAAGAAATCACTCAAACTTTTCTGATTAAGGGGCTACATTAGCAATTGGATTATGAGCTATTTAAGAGTTAACAACAAGTGGGTTTAATGTGAGTGAAAATAGCAAACAAAAAGGGACGTGTGAAGGTTGACTTACAGAGAAGATGGCAATAAGAATGCCAACACCACAAAGCACAGCATCACTAATGGTGTCTCCCTCTTTTCGGGGGTAGCGGATGGACTCGTCCGAACAGTAAAACCCACGCTGGTACGGCTTTATGGTGCTAGTCTCAATGATCAGGAAAGGCAGGCTAGCTACAAAAGACACAAAGAAAGAGGGGAGCAGAGAGAGAGAGACAGAAAGGAAGAGGGAGAGAAGAGAGAAAGCATACGAGCACCAGGTCAGTGACACAGACATAAACAGAAGAGAACAGGGGGAGCACAAGGAGCATGCTGCCACCAGGGGATCATGGGACATGGCAGAAGTGGGTGGGGCCTAAGGATGTCATGTATGGGCAGCTCACAACAAAGGAGTGACACTTTTTCAAACTCAAATCCACCTCCCACATAATAATAATAATAATAATAATAATATATCAACTTTATATCATCCATTGCATTGTCACTCCTTCATCACCACCACCATGAACCTCTGGCCCTCCCTGTTTCTGCCTTCAGTGTTCCCCAAGCCCGACACTCTTTGTGTGTTTGTGGGGGGGGGGGGGACTTACGGACACCACGGGCAGTGTCAACCCAACAGAAGTAAGCACTGAGGAGCGGACAGTGCTGTTCTTGTAGGGGTAATTCAGGCTGGAGTCACTGCAGTAGAGACCCCTCTGGTAGGGACGAACAGAGGTTCGGTGAAGGACCAGGCTCGGCAGCATAGCTACACACACGCACACAAACACACATGGATGGATGGATGAACCCACACACACATACTTTAAGCCACCTACTTACCTGTAAACTGGATGGGGGGGGGGGGGGATCACATTAAAACAAACGTTAAAATACACAAGTGTGCGTGAGTGAGGTCATGTTGACTCAGCAAACTTTCTCCTGCTGTCCTTATTGACGGTGTGACACCAGGCCATAGAGAAGTGAGACACTTGAGCATTAGCCCCCCACCCACCTGACGGATCAAATACGCACTGACATTCAGTGATCGAGGTCCATGATTGGAGACAAAAGAAACCCACCAACAAAGGGACTATGTCTGTACATTGTTAGGAGGTCAGTGTTTCGATGGATTACAAGGGGAGAGTGTGCCATTCCAGAAAAGAGCTTTGAAAAATCTCTTTTTGATTTATCGTTGGAATATTTCAACATTTTGCCAAACATAACTCTGTCTTACGAGGCTGTCCTAAAATTACAAAATCCAGGTACAATACATTGATAATTACTGTGCTTTTTGCACCCAGTTTTCAGTCTTTATGCTAAGCTGTGCTTACCGGCTTCTGTATACACCGTAAGCCATTTTCACAAAGGAACTGGGCCAACATGAAGCACCAAATCGGAGATTATCCATGTGCGATGTGTTCAGACCTACAAGAAATATTCTGTTTGAGCCTGAGAAGAGCATGCCGGAGAAATGATCGACATCCTTCCTGGAATTGTCCAGATGATGACCAGCTCAATTGGTTTACATGGACTTTGTACGAGAGCGCTGGCAGGGTAAAGTCCATAAAATGTCCAGTTCATCTGATCTGGACATTCACACATACAGCTCCTCAAGGTACCATCTATGACGACCTATTCAGGTTTGCAGTGCGTGTCTCAAAGCATCTACAGTATATAGACATGGGTATTGTGTCAAACTTCTAATCTCACTATTGGCAAAAGAGAAAATAAGCATTTAATACACACACACACACACACATACACATATACACAACCGCATTGTATTCTGACAAAGTGGGATATAAATACATATTTCCGAATAAAAACAATACAAATACAATAGCGTGCTAAACTCTGGCTGGGACTTTCGAAAGATTTCCTTGATGGATTCTGAAATGTGTCAGTACCAAGGGAAACAAATCTAAGCCCACCCAACTCTGGAACATTTTCCGTGAGAGCCCGTATGGCGTGTGTGCGTACGACCATAGTAGCTCATAAATAGAATGAGATCAAGACATGGAGGTGTCCTGAAGACCCACACACACAAGACACACCAACATATACATTCAATGTCAGACTGCACAGAAAATATTCCCCCATGTGGTTCATGTGGTCAGTTCACATCACAGGGATTTTTACCCATTTGGGTCAAAGTCAGAGATCTACTCATGAATGTTCCTAATGCGGCTGACGACCACAGCTGTCGTCTAACCAGTGATGGGAGAGGGAGATTGTGTTACTGGTCGGTCCTGAAAAACACAGCACTCACTAGAAGTCGCATGTACTACATTCTTAAAAACCTCAAAACATACGTTCTTATGCATTCTTGTGAGGCACGCACTCACATTCCCTTAACATCTACTCCTACTGAAAGAAGAAAGTGTTGTCTCAGGTGTCTACAGCGACACGCAGGTCATTCCCACACTTAGGTGGTTAAACTGAAGAAAATAAATAATAAGAAGACAGTCAAAAAAACTATTATTCTCAATATTTTCTTTCTTTTTCCATCAATCTATGTGGCTGTGGTGGTTTTGACCACAGAAAATTATCATTATGAAATATGTCTCCATACGTGCAAAGCTTTTTGTAAAAAAAAATTAAAAAGTAAAAAGGGAACTTTGAAACTCAACTTTGAAACGAGCATGAACAAGAAGAACAATGTCTGTGACAAACTGGACAAACTCCATCTGTTGATGAAGAGCATGTGATATGATCTAAAGCTGAAGCCCAAAACAAGTACTGTACTAAATCAACCGTTTTGTCAACTGCCAGCACATCTTTGAACACAATAAAACAATACAATACAAAACCAGCATAAAGTCACTAACATGGCAAGAAGAGACTGAAGCATGTTTCTGCTGCTTTGACGTTTCCATGTTAACAAAGCTGAGTGCACAAACACCTGCACAAACAGGTTGCAGTGCCAGGGCTCGGCAGGCCGCTGGCGGGCCCACACAGGGCTGGACCAGGCTCTGCTGGTGTCTGAGGACCACTCTGTCTGCCCGACCGGCAGGGTTAGCTCAGGGGCTTTGAGCCATGGCAGGACAGTCGGCAGGACTTCAGATGAATGGATTCTGGTGCTGATACGCGTTTCCTGTTCTTGTGAGCCTTTGAGCTTAACGGCCAACTGAACTTGGCCACAGTTAAATACCTGAGAAAAAGTGAGACACCCCATCTATTAAGTTCATGCAACAGGCTGAGTTCTGTTGGGTAAACACTCAGCTGGCAAAAAGAAAACTTTTTCAGACATGCTTTCTCTCACGCCCGTCTCGACTCTCCTTTTCCATTTTCTCCTCCTTTTCTTTTCCTCTCTTTCTTCATTCCTCTTCTGTGGCCTACTTGCGGGTATGGGGGGGATTCATATGCTAATGAGGGGACGTGAAAGGAGGTCATTGGCTTAACACACATGGGAAACATGCACACGCAGACACAAACACACACAGGCAAACCAATGTTTTTAAAGGCTCAAGCGATCAGAGGACACCATGGGAATCTCAAAAGTTGACCAGCTGAATTACTGAAAAGGGAAAGTGAGAGCAAGCGTTTGAGCACCTCAAAACTATCTATTGAGAATCAATGAATGCCTCTGTCCACACACTGCCCAGCCTTTAGATACCAAGCTGTTGTGTGCTGCCCCCACCCATGCCATCTCCCTGAAACCAGCCTGGTATGTGGGCATTCTCCTCATACCACAGACAGTCCATGAACCTCTCGGCACAAAATAAAACACTCTCCAGCGCCAACCCCACAGCCCATCTGAGCCTCATCTGCAAACAGCGTTGTTAAGAAATATGACCTCTTTTACGACAATGGGATAAAGAGCGTGTGACCTTCACGGGGCCCGCTGACCCAAAGACAGAGGAAGAGAGCGATGGGGGAGTGTCAGAGGATGAGAGATAAGAAAAGAAAGGGGAGAAAAGAAAGACATGGGCTGGACCGGTTAAAAAAAGGCCTGTGGTCCGTCAGTGAATTAAATAACAACTATTTTACGAGCTCTGTCGTGAGGTCAGCACCACGCAGTAATGCCAGGGATTTTCAAATGCTTACTAAAGAAGGGGAGAAGCAAATTCACCGCTCATAAACAGCACTGCCTCATTTCTAACCCTGACTCAGAGATTGTGTGTTCTCTTTTGCTTCTACGGCCAATGAGCCCTAAAAGTCAATCAAGTCACTGAGGTGCTTCTAAGCGGCACACGTAGGCGTCTGAGAATAACTGGAGCCTAAAAACCAATCAAGGGTGACAAGGTAGAAGAGAAGGTCCAGACTGTATGGCAAATGCCAAAGGAGAAAAACATAACATCCTAAGTGGGTGGCTTGGCGCGTTTTGGGAACTGTTCTATTTGTCTTATCAGATCCTGTCATGCAGTTCTCTCTTTCAGGCTATGAGTAGAAACGCTGCAGTGCAGACCACTAAAGACTACTTACCACAGGTCAGAGAGAGAGAGAGAGAGAGAGAGAGAGAGAGAGAGAGAGAGAGAGAGAGAGAGAGAGAGGCATGTCTTTGGCTGGATGAATCAGTGTTTATATGCAGAGGTCATGGCAAGGCCTTTACGCGTGTGAGTGTGCGTGTGCGCGCGTTGTACTTATTTTCCATCCGTAAATCCACTCACATGTTCATGCTCCGCTGCCTGTGAGAAATCACTGCACAAAACTATGTCCACGTGTCATTATGCATGGTTTGTGCGTGTGTGTGTGTGCATATGTTTGAGCACTTTTCAGCTAAGGTATGAGAGTGTGTGAGAGTGAGCATGCAGGCATTCGTTTGCGTGAGAGAGATTATCCTACTGGCACCCATTTGATTGGCTTTGGAGTTAAATTTGGTGCTGCATAGCAAGTGAACAGTGGGATTAGCAGGACTAACGGAACCAAGTCTGATTTTTACATATCCGACAGACATTGAGGGGGAAAAAACGTTTCTTTTATCAGTGCACTTGTTGGAAGTTGTAAGGATTTACATTTTGGTGAATTTCAACAAATGTCATTAGTCCAAAGTCCCTCGGCCCTGCACAGTAAGGATCAGCAAATATGTTGCTCATCTTAAGACGGACTGTACTTGCCAGAACAGGAAACAATAGCTATTCTTATGCCAGCTAAAGCTCTGCGTCGCTCAAAAGGTTAATTCTCCCTGACGTGGCTCTCATTTCCCTGTAGAGCAACACCTGCGTGTCCGCTGAGACGATAGTGGAACGCATCCCCTTCGCCCGCTCTCATGACTCTCACAACTCTCACAAGTCTATTGACATTTTAATGGGCTTTCGTGGCTTTCAGGAGCAGAATTAGAATGATATCGTGATTATAGTGATTGAGCTGGAGTGTCAGCACTGAGAGTGAGAGGTGAATGGGAGGCGGAGCGGGGCAGAGGAAGAGGCATTGTGGTGTGCTCTAATGGAGGATTTCCTCCTCCTGACTCTCAAACACACCATGTGACCCATCCTGAGAAGGAGCGGGACCCAGACAGAGGGCAATTCAGAGGAGGGTTCGAGGCTGAGGGGGTCGTGACTCCACAGACTGGACAGACCAACTCTGTCTTTTCTTCTCTCATCTCTCTCACTGCAACAGATCAGATAGCAGCTAACGAATAACCTGCTAACCTATTCCAAACCTCGGGGGTTAACTCTAGTGTTTCCAAAGCACCGAGAATCAACAACTGTGAGTCTTCAAAAAAAAGCAATAATGTCCAGTTAGATTTGTAATTTCTTTCTACTGATTAATTGATTAATTTTCAACTCCTTGAGCAAAGTTTGTATTTGGCTGGTTGTGCTAAAAATCACAAAAAAATGTCGACTGCTTTAAAAAAGGATTTTGTAGGAAAAATGAACCAGCATGTGTGATTAATGCTGTGATGCTTTCCACTTCTCAGGAATGAATTGTCTTCTCTTCTCAGTTTAATAAAGTTGAAAGATTGAATATCTTTGGGGTTTGGACTGTTGCTTGGAAAATAGGAACAAATCTTAGACGTTGTATTCAGCTCTAGAAAATTATGGCATTATGCCCTATTTTCAAACAGTTCATTGACTAAACAATCAGTTAATCAAAGAAGTAATCGAATTTAGCAATACAATAAAAAACTACATTAATCTAAATTAATAATAATAATGTGATGTGCTGAGTCAAACATAAAAAGTATGTACAAAAATGTATTCAAGCATTTTAATCTCTTTACATAACATTTCATAAAGGAGCAGACACTTTTCTACACAACAACTGAATGAACCTCATCTGTGTGTTGTGCATGTGTGTGTGTTTATGACAGAGAGACATGTATAATGTGAACAGATTTATTACATTCGCTAGTCTTTTTCAGGCCAATCCCAGTCTTTTGAGGGCACTTCTGACATACTTCTATCATTCAGATCTTGACATCTACACACACCCTGCAACACAATACGTGTTGCTACAGGACACTCTGAAGTGGCCTACATCACTAAAAAGAGGTATGTTTAGGTACAATTTTGTGGTCATTTGATAAATGTGTGACATACTATAACTGGAGAGAGAGGGAGAGAAATTTTAGTTCTGTAACTTGCGCAAGTCTAGTCCGATAATTTGAATAGATTCTAGCAACAAGTCACTGTGTCTTGTCATGTTTTTGTGCAATCTCATGTGGGTGCATGTGTGTTTGTGTGAAAAAGATAAGCCTTTTGTGTGCAAACAGTGAGAGTGTGTGTGTGTGTGTGTGTGTGTGTGTGTGAGTGTGTGTGATAAGAACAAGGGATCAGAGAGAAGGAGTGACTCTTTTGGAAGGTTTCTATGGCAATAATGTACTTATGGTGTATGTAAATTGACCATTTCTTAATAAATTGCATCAACAGTTACTCCTCCAAGTCAGTGTGTAATTTCATCCTCAGCCACAGTTGCTATACATATATATATATTCATTTATAGATGGCACCCAGCATTCAACTAAAACAGTGCTATGACCTCTGGGGTTTAAATACAGCCTGCCAAGCAGCATGTGATTGAATTTGTCGCATATCCCACACTACACAGTGCAGTGATCCCACACAGTTAACTATATCTTTAGGTCACAAAAGCCATGAGCATGAGTATGTGTGGCCTTCAAGACATTTGGGAATAGAGAGCATAGGTTAGCTGAGGTTCATGACAGACCCTGGAAGTAGCTACAGGGCCAAGGGTCAAAGGTGAGGGATGTGGCTCAGGTCTAGGATTATACTGTAGCATACCAAACTCTGGACCATGGGAGACCGAGCCTTCTGTTCTGCAGCCCCTCATCTGTGGAACTCACTCCCAGACCCCCTGAGGGCCCACAGACAGTCGAAGCCTTCAAAAAAGGCCTAAAAACTTATCTTTAAAAAAAACAACCTTTAACTAACTTAATTCTAAGCAACTGTTCTTATGCTTGTTTTATTTCATGCGTTATAAATAAAATAAAATAATTATTATTATTACAAGAGCAGGGCACAACTGTCTCTGTAACACTGCTGATTATATATTTGTGTGTGTGCCTGTGTGGCTATGTGGGTGTTAAATTGGATTACTGTGGTTCCACTGGCAACTGCAGCAAAGCTTTTCTCAAACATTTTTTTTAAGTTGTTGACCACTAAGGCCTTTAAAATTCTCTCGCAATCCAAATAAACAAACTCAGCTCCATAAAAACCACCCAGATTTTATACATATGCATAATCACTGTTTAGGAAACATACATTTATGAGCACGGACACACTGGTACATGTGTTGCTCCAGATATCAGTTCTTTGTTTCCACATGCTGCTGATGTGTCTCACACACGTACACACACACACACACACACACACACACACACACACACACGTACACACACGTACACACACACACACACACACACACACACACACACACACACACACACACACACACACACACACACACACACACACACACACACACACACACACACACACACACAAACACACACAGTGAGTGGCTGAGGTCAGCAGAGTGGTGTGCAGAGTGAATCCCTGTCCTTTTTCCCCCTCTGTGTGAATGCTACAGCAACTGGGGGCCACTGGCTGAAGCATGTGCTTACTCAGAGAGATTTAATTCACAGGAATAAATTGCTTTTTACACACAGGCATCTGTTGGGACACTCTCTCAAGGGGACTTTTACCAGTAGGCACCTGTGAGGGCAGCCACTGAATGATGCTGCCCGCCCCGTGTGTCCGTTGCCTTCTGAGCAACATTTGAAGTGAAGTTGGCTGCCACAGTGTTTTGTGGTAAATCAGCTGTGGTCCACACTTGAAAGTAGAGGAGGCAAGAGGATATTTATTGATCTGTTTTAAAAAGATCAGTTACAACTCAGCAAGACATTCCTAATGATTGGCCGCACTGTTAGTTGAAAGAAAAGGACGAATGCACAGCTGCTCCGATGAAGGGAAACTTGAGCGGTGCCCAGGGGCCAGATCAGGCCATTTGGCTGGTTGGTTGGGTAGCTGCCTGGGCGTTTCTCTGTTGTTGCCATAATGGCATTATTACCCCCTGGGACAAAAGCCTTGCTGTGGATAGGAGGACTGAGGAGTCTTTGAAACGGGACGCCTCTGTCTGGATAATGTTCTTCCCAACTTCACTCACTACTCATTTCTGCAAACACCGTGGACTGTGGTGATAACTTGAGACAAAGGGTGTTAAATTGGAGCTCCAGTGTGAAGGCTCTGCAACATGTTCTCTATTATTGCATTGAGTGTTGTCAGCTTTGCTTCTGCTCTGTATGTAAACAGGATAGGGCTCAGTAGCTGCGGCGCAGATAAGGCCTGCGCCAGTAATGATGCTGAGCTGATTACTACACAGTGCTGGCCACAGCTTAGCTGATAAGCTCAACGGCCCACAATCCAGTCAACACTACAGCTAGAAGCAGCATCAGCCATAAACCACTGACAGATAATCAAGCGGGCCTTGAGCGGGCCGTGAGGAGGGTCTCTCATCTCTACCTCATTCACTTTTTCCCTCCCTCCATTTCATCCTCCTTCTGTCTGTCTGCCACCGGCCCATTGGTCCTCGTTATGGAAACAAAGAGCACTGAGATGCATCAAAAGGGTATTGTTCTCCGTGAAACAGTGAAATCTCCCTAACCCCCAACCCCCCATCTCTGGACACACACACAATGTAGTAAGAGAAAGTGACAGACAGAGGGGCCTGTGTAACAGCAGGGAGGCCCAGCCGAGGACAGTGTGGTGCAACAGAGAGATGTAATGAGGGCTGCTGCTCTCAGTCTGTTGGCCATGATGAATCAGAGCTTCTGATTATCATGAACAAAGGGGTAATATTACCATTACCTGACAACTAGAATTGAATGAAGTAAATCACACAAAGAGTTTAAAACATAAGACAACTGTGCAAGATGTAAAAAAAAACTTAAAAACCCCCAACTTACTTTAATGGGTTTAAAGGACAATCAGAGTTCACTGTCTACACACAGAATAACACAAAATTGTCATTTACAACACACAATTTAAACACATGCAAGAGTAACTGTTGACAAAGGTTTATAGAAGGGCCCTGCCCAGTAATCCAAAATCATCTAAATAAGCAGGTTGAGGGTGTTTATCTCTAAGGGGTGTAATCACAGATGAGATGAGGCAGGAGAGACAGAGGCTTTACTACGCTACCGTTGTCACAGAATAAACGACGAGCTGTTGTTTCTTTGTTTAACTGTTTGCCAGGATGGAGACAGTGAATAAAATAGTTAAAGGAGAGGAGTGTGTCTGGTTCCAGCATGAAGAGACACAGTCACATAAGTCAACCTGCTGCCTTCGGCTTGCCCAAGGGAACCACATGGGGCCCACATGCACACACACACACACACACACACACACACACACACACACACACACACACACACACACACACACATACACACACACACATACACACCAAGCCACAGATGCCTTGCACATGCTACCCACACACACACACACACACACACACACACACACACACATTGCAGACATGAACAAACACGTAGTATTTCATCCTTCAGGCCACAGAGTCCATCTAACGACAGCTCTGGGCACTCCATCTCCCTCATAAACCCCACTGGGCGCACACGCTCACACCTACGCAACTTTAATCACAGCCCTGCGCACACACACAAACCCCAGGGGTTTGTCATTTAACTCCTGCACCAGCATAAACCAGCCACATGTCACAACGATGGGCTGAAAATGCCACACAGACACACACACACACACACACACACACACACACACACACACACACACACACACACACACACACAGTCTGGCCAGCATAAGTATATGTTTACACAAAAATGTACACTTAAAATTACATTCATGCTTGAGGGACTGGTAGCCCTGTAGCCATGGCTGTTGTCATGAACATCTGCTGATTTTTATCTTATTACATAATAGAACAACGCTCTTCTGCCAGAGGACGCTCCCCACCTTCTGAAGAGCCCTAACCTCGCCTTGTCCTGCAGCCGTAACATAAAACATACATCCCAACACACCAAAGGCCAGCGCCTACAGCCACAGACTGCACAAAGACATGCATACACACATCCAGTGATGCAATCACACTGTAAAAATCATACACATATCAAATGTTGTCGGGAGTGAATCTTGAGATGGATGTTACATATTCCTTTTTTGCGTGTCTATTGAATGTCTGCATGGCGCCCTCGGCTGTGTGTGAGTGCAGGAAATGTCATAGAGAGAGCACTGCAGGCCCTTGTCCTATATGAGTATATTTTCCGCCTGACCTTTGACCTGATCTGCCAAACAGAAGAACAGACTGACAAGGGGCTTCAACAGTGGGACAGAAAACAGCTTCAAAATGTATCTTCACATCCAAGTTACCAGTGCCAAGTCATTAACTTTTCTGGCTGTTAAAAATGAGTGATGGTTGACATGTCAGACTTCTTGGGGGGGGAAACACACACTTTTTTCCATCAGCTCCATCTACCTTTCCCTTTGTGTACATCTATATGTAGCCAGGAGTCTGGAGCACTTCTCTTCTCAGCTCGTGCCTCTGCTCAGACAGACTTCTTCAGAATGTCTGAGAATATTTGCCCTTAAATTAAGGTCAGCAGCTTTGGGTGGAAGGCTGTGTTTGGGTTTGTACGTGAGTGGCTCCCACTTACTGTTTGATTAGAGTTTACGACTAGACACTTAAAACAGATAATTACTTATCTGTTGTTGTTAGAAAGAAGAGGTCCTTGGAGGTACCATGACTCCTTTGTGATTCCTTTAGTATATTACACTAAATTCTGCAGGGTGTACTTGCATAACCACGCATACACTAAACCAACTTCATGATATCATAAGTCTTTTGCTACCGATGCAACCCCATGCTATTTCTCTCCATTAGTGCAAACCCAGTTAAGAAGAGGAAAGACCTGCTCCAGTGGAGAGGGAGCAAGGAGGGAAGGAAGGGGGTAAGAATGGAAATGGACTGTGAGGAAAAAAAATAGACAGGATTTCATTTCACAACCACACCTACCTCCGACCGACACTACCTTTCCGTTTCCCACCCTTTCCTGAGCACCACACTACACACACACACACACACACACGCACACAATCCATGCCCCCTGGTTCACTCACTCCTGAAATTGCACCATATGTCACATCAAGAGTCTTTGACCACGGCGGTGCAGCCAGATGAAGAATTTCAGAAATTCTGGAAAATATTTGTAGAGCGCCCTTCGGATTGAAGTGGCTGAGGCCTGGTAAGGTAGAGGTTTAACCTCTCCAGCTTTAATGAGGGCTGAGTGACTGAAAGCTGTAATGCTATAGCAACTAATGGAGGAGGCAGGAGTTGGGTTGAGACATACAAGGTTAAAGCTCCAGGGCCGGTTATGACGCCGATTCCCCAGGGCCAAAAAGTCACACTGCTCTCTGTTGCTAATAACAATCTTCTATCGCTTGTGGAAAATCACGTCACCGAACACCTGACTGTATCACAGATCTGGTCAGATAGCAGACTATAATAACATATATGAATGGCTGGTCACTATAGTAACACGCAGACAGTCAACACCTTGTAGAGCCTTTAAAAGACCATTGTGTAGGGTTTAAGGGGATCTATTGGCAGAAGTTACATTTCTATATTCATGATTATGTTTTCAGTAGAGTACAACTTAGTTTTCTTTACCTTAAAATGAGCCCTATATATATATATCTACATCCGGAGCGGTAGCGCAGAATATAAAAACACACCTGAATTTCACATTTTTATGGCCGCTTTAGATTCTCCTACATGCTTGGAAAGGGATGGTGAGGCCAGTGGTGTTCAGTTGGATGCAATTAGTGAAACCTACACACTGGTCATTTAAAATGAACCAACAGGACTGCGAGTCAGTGGAGCCACTTCAGGACAATCCATATTTACATTCAAGAAAATGCCACTGCCACTAAAACTCTGACCCTGACAGACACAAATGTATGCACACAAGTAAATATGTGGTGCCCTAATCTCCCGGGCATTGTGTAAAACGTAATCAGGGTTTAAGTGAAGCTACTTTTAGAGGTATGGTTTCCCAAGAGCTCAAGAGCTTCAAAAAGTGTTTTCACAATAAACTTCCACTTTAAGGTGCATGATAGCAGGCTTTCAGACAGCGTGTAGCCATGTTCATGAGCCCAAACGAGACGGTAGAGACGATGTTCCACAGTCTGTGGTGGAGTTTGTGTATTTATAGTGAGTGTGTGGCGGTTGTGCGTGTGCTCCTTGTAGCAGTGCTAAATCAACTCTGCTGCTCAGTAAGAGTGGAACCCGAGCCAAAGTGAAATCAGCAGATGATGCTTGTGCTCAGCTGCCAAAATCGTACGCTGTAACTCTGGTCTCAGCAGTTGAGTGTTGGGTGAGAGGGAGTACGTGCGTGTGTGTGCGCGTGTGTGCGTGTTCATATCGTTTATTCATCACCCTTCTGATCCAGCAGGGCTTATACATCATTACCTGTAATTACCAGAAGCAATATTAGGAAGTAACCCCCTTTTTTAGACTGTACACATGAGTGAGAGGGGGTCTTCACGGGTGTGTGTGTGTGTGTGTGTGTGTGTGTGTGTGTGTGTGTGTGTGTGTGTGTGTGTGTGTGTGTGTGTGTGAGTGTGTGAGTGTGTGTGATTATAATGGCCTCAGATGGCCTTTATGAAAACAGAATCATTAGCTGTGCCTGAGGGTGTGTAGCTGCTGGGCAAAATGACAACTAATACAAAGGTTAAAAAAATGTGTGTGTAGCACCATCTGGCAGAGAGGACCTTATTAAAGGTAACAAGATAATCATGCATTAACTAACTGCAGTGCACAAAACCTCTCCACACACACAGACACACACAGACACACACAGACAGACACACACACACACACACACACACACACACACACACACACACACACACACACACACACACACACACACACACACACACACACACACACACACACACACACCCATTGGCCAGGCCCATTGAAGATCTCATTCTCCTGAGCCTTCTACACACCCACATTCCTTGTTCCTCATTCAGGACCCTCTGATAACCCCCCCTCCCCTCCTCCTGGTCTTTCTCCTGCTCTCTTTAACCCCTTTTTGTCCCCCCATCCACTAAAACCCCCATATGTTTCCCCTCCCAATACCACTAAAGTGGGCCAACCAATGGGTCGCCAGATAGTGTTTAGCATGACAAAGGAGGATCTATGTGACCATTTGTGTCTGTGTGTATGTGTGCTTACATGCACTGTGTTTATCTGTGTGTGTGCGAGTATGTGTTGCTGTGTGCGTGTATCGTTCCATTGCAGAGAAGAGCCGGCCGTTGAGCTTTTACCAGTGAAGGAAGTGGGTTTAAGCAGGAAATGAACTCCACATGCGATCAAAGCTCATCTACATTTATATGAGTGCAGATGAAACAGTGTATCTCCATCTGAGGTTCTTTAATGAGCCAACCAATATAAACCCTCTGGAAAACTCTGTCTGTCAGGCAGATCTGCTTCTGTTACACAGCACTTCAGAGAATGTGGAGTTCATCTGCACCATTTGTAACATCCTGGGCAATAAGCTACAGCTCCTACTACCATTGATACTTGAGTTTCTCTACATAGAGCAATTGACGCGGCTCCCACCTGCTCCTCTAATGCCTGGTCAGCCACGGGTCCCGCTTCTCCATCTCTCTGTGAGATCGGAGAGGCATTCCCCTGCCACAACACATGCTTAAGCAATTATTCCATGCATTCCCCTGGACGGAGAGAGAGAAAGAGGGCTGGGGAGAGGGGGCAAGAGAGAGAAAGTAATTTGAAGTGGAGCGATCAGGGGCAGCTGGCCAGGGATTTGCAGAGTTCTGGGAGAGAATGTGTAGAAGTTAAGCACAACTCCCATAATCCCTTTCAAAAAGAGAGAAAGGAAAGATGGAGGGATTGAAAAGAGAGGGAAGAGAAAGGGGGGCCACTGGAGCTGGAAAGGACTGGCCGAGAGTGACAACGGCCAAAAAAACAAACCAGTTATCAGAGCAACACACACACACACACACACAAACACAGCACAATGCATCTGTACGGGACGCCTGCAGAATAACAAGTTAGGACTAACAAAAAACTACGTCACAAACAAGTTGTCTGCCTGAGCAAATCGGAGCAGCAAAGACCCGCTGACATCATTTCAGTGTCAGTGACGGTTTCATCCGTTATGAATCAATGCCTTAAGTACACTTCGATTTTTACTTCAGCCATGTTGCATCTCTGTGTATGTATCGACATCTCTATATAGCTGGAATTGCACCTCTGGAGGTTTGGGGTCAGGTGAACAGGGGTTTAGGGGGCACAGGAGGTTGTCACGGGCTATTTACAGGGCAGTAAAATGTGCAGGTAACAACACTTCAAAACATTATTGCTCCAGGCACAAACATCAACTGATAAGCCCCAATGATGCTCCGTGATCAATATATTATGTGATGACCCAAATGAGGAAAAAAAAACATACACGTCAGTCAATTAACAAAACGTCAGCATTGGTGATGGAGCCTACAGCTTCATTATAGCATATATTGTTTCATTGTGGGATCACATGGTATACAATCGGTGTACTATATGGAAGCCTGAAATAGTGTGTGTGGCGAGTGTGTTATGATCCGTGCTTGTGATGTTGTGGATAATAAGGACATGCTGCAGGTTAAAATAAGTAGTGCTTACAGGTAGGTCGTTGTACTGTTTCAACGATAAGGCTTTTATTACCTACAATTACAAATAATCCGTTTATTCAAAGTGTCTGACCATTTGCATGAAGTCCGCATCAGCTGATGTGATGTAAATAAACAGATCAAAATATAAAATAAAAAAGCCTACATAGACTAAACTTATTCATAGACTTACCAAGTAGAAGACAGAAGACGTCGAGTGCGATTAACACTTTCTTCTTACTGTTGTCAACACCGTTGTTGTTATTTAACGTAGAGGCTCCTCCGTTCCTTGTCTCTTGTGCCATAGCTTTCTCATACATGTACTTTTGCATTTGAGAACTCCCCGTTTCAGCTCGAAATGCCACACCACGCGGTGCGTGGAGGAACTCTGACAGGCTCTCAAGTCCTTTACAGAAATGTCATGCAACTGGAAACAAACTTCCCCACTCGGAGGTCTCCAAAAAGTTGCAGATGCGCTGCGGTCTCGTTGTCTCGTAGTTCAGTTGTGAGGAAAATGTCAAGAAATGTATCAATGAAGACAACGTGGTGAACGGACCCGCGCCACGGACTCAAGGAGGAAAAGTCGCTCGCACTCGAAATGAATGGAAAGCCCGCTCCCCTTTATCGATCTCGGTTCAAAGACTTGGAGTGAGTTGCGCTGCGCACCGAGAGCCGCTCTTGTTATATCAATCCTTCTTCTCCTCCTCCCCCTGCTCTCTTCAACTTCCCCCAGCAGCTTGAAAGGCTCAGCCCTCTTCTCAAACCTAGCAGTGGGTGACCAACTACATCCCAGCATGGAAACTTTCTCAGACTGGGACGAGTAGGGGGGACATGGCAGCGCGGAGTATACTGCGCCCCCAGTGGTTGCGCACGACACGACAGGCGCACTGGAGTGACGGCGATGCTGAGGGATTATCACATATGTGGTGGGGTTTTCTCCCTCTCTTTTTGAATCCTGAACACAATTAAATCAATTAGCTCAAAATATCCAGGAAATGTGTAAAAGTAAACGCTTTATGCATTTCGGTATAAATATTCCTGAAGAAATATGTTTGAAATAAATGAAATGATCCATTACATGCTATATTGTACTTATGATTATATATAAAGGTCTACTCTACCTGGTCCTAAACAATATGTTGACGTTTATAATTCATCATACTATTAAGATATCTTGATGGTAATGTGATGAACGTTGGAAAGCACGTGGACAAACATTTTCATCTAATTTAAAGTTTGCATTTCAAAAACAGTAATAATTTTGCAGTAGAAAAGTTTAAGCACAAGCTCCTCAAACATTTTCCAATTCCTAAACAAAAGACAGGAGCAGGACGGCGTCCAAGAGTCCTGCTGCTTACAAGAACGTTAAACTTACACTGCCATCTAGTGGCTACATGTGAACAACTCACCTCCATTTTGTTCGACGCAGGTCGTTTCCATTGATTTCACCAATAAGATCCAAATTATTTAAATAAATAGAAACTCAGCCATACACATCCTGTTAAAATTTCATCCACCATTTTCCAAATAAGAGCTGCTACCTTAAGGAGCAGTCTTACATGACCTATAGACCTATTCTTCTTATTAGTTTTATTATTTTCTTATGCTTATTCTTATTCGTATTCTTCTTATTCTTCTTCTTATTGTTATTAGGGCCTGAGACACTGACAAGCATTGACAGACGAGGACATATTATTCATATAAATATTATTATGATTATTGTAATTGTTATGTCTTTGGTGGTACGTTATTTGACAAGTTGACAAGTTTACAAGCCATTTGGCCTTCAGAAAAAAAATATCTACGTTTTTACAAATATTCACCTTTCACCTGATCGTATGCATTTAACACCGTCCGGTCCCTGGCGGCGCTTCTCCCCTTCCCAACAGCAGAGACGAGCGACGTGCCCCGCCCCTCCGTGCGCCCCACAAGTAGGCAGCACACGCACCTCGCCGCGCGAGCCCAGCCGTCGGTAACGGAGAAGATGGCAGAGCGGCAGCAACAGAAACACGAAGGCAGGGTAAAGATCGGCCATTACATCCTCGGCGACACGCTCGGAGTGGGGACGTTCGGGAAAGTGAAGAGTTAAGTGATGTTATCGAGTCGTGCCGAGCTGCATGTGAACGTTTGTGCGTTTCACTCGGAGTAAGACCAAGTGCCCCCCGCCCCGACCCCCGCCCCCCGCGGACTGTGCTGAACTTCCCGGCGGCCGGTGAGCAGTCTGCGTAGCTGCGCGAGCTAACGCTAGCGACAGGAGGGATTTGAAGCGTACATGTGTTCTGTGAATGCGGCCGCTTGAAAGTCAAATTCTTTTCGCAGGAGCGCGCGTCTACTGTCATCAGCTCCGCCAGGTGTAGTCACCTGGAGGCAGACACCGCAGCGGCCTTATCTTTACACGTGACGTCGTGGAGGGGTCGTGTTGTTTCTTTGCCCCTCTCAGCAGTCCGCCGTGAGAGCGCAACGTTTCACCTGACACGGTGTTTCTAAAGACGCTGTAGCTAGTCGGGTAGGTTCTCTGGTGGCTAACCGGGGGTTCGCCTGGTGAGTGTCCGTCGGTGAAGTCCTGTCGCCAGAGAAGCATACGACGGCCGTTGTCCCGGACGCGGTGATCTTGAATAGTTTTCAGCCACTCTGCGTGACCTTGTGAGCTCTAACTCCACCTCGCTCACCCCGCCCGTGTCCTGCGCGGGGAGGTTAGCCCACCTGAAACCATGGCTGGGTTTGTAAAACGAGCGTACGTTTGTTGTTGTTGTTGTTTTTTATGAGGGAAATCATGTTATTGAATAATAAAAAAAAAAATGTCATAACATTTGTGTGTAAGTTGCATTAGCTGTGAGTAGGAATAATGACACTGGTATATAGTTGCAATAGTTGCAAAAAACGTAATTAAAACACAATTCATTCACTGGTATGTTCAAGCCTACAATGGGTCTACAAATCAAAGCGTGACACTTTAGTACATCTCTCAGACTCACTGCTGCCTTGGGTCTAACTGCCTAAGCGTGTTTGTTTTTGTTATCATCTGTGTTCTGTATCTGCTTCATATCTTGTTTCCCCCCGTGTTTAGTCGGAGAGCACCAGTTGACGGGCCACAAAGTGGCTGTGAAGATCCTGAACAGACAGAAGATCCGCAGCCTCGATGTCGTGGGGAAGATCAAACGCGAGATCCAGAATCTCAAGCTGTTCCGACACCCACACATCATCAAGCTGTACGTGCAGAGAGACGACGCATCTCTCTGTCAGAGTTATGATTCTCATGTACTGACAGACTAGGGAGATAACGGAGATCTGTTTATTTAGTGGCTGTTGTGTCGTGGGCCTTTTGCTGTGTCATGCTGCCTCTGTGTTGTGGCCTGCTTTTCTTGTTCCTGTTTGTTTACTACAGCTGCACTGTACTGAGCATGCCCATTGGAGTCCCAGGAGGCAGAGCACACAAACATACCAAAACACACAGGCTTTAAAGTAGATAAAGAAATCTTTTATGGTCAGTACACATCTCCAGTTAGGATGGTGCATGGTTAAATCCTTGTGCAAATCCAGATGCCTTGGCTTCTTTTGTTTTTTGCTTCTACCGTGTCTTCCTTTTCTCTCTGTCCTTCTGTCTCCCTGGCCTTTCTCCTTGTCAGTTCATGTCTCTCCTCTCAACAATCTCTGTGTTATTTTTAGTTCAGGGTGAGGGTTAGTCCACCCTCACACGGTAAGCTATGGCAGATATGTCAGCTCTCAGGTCATGAGCTGGAGCGCTGTGGACCACTTTGCCACAGACGTATACATACATAAACGCAAACGCACACATATTATACTGCTACACACACTCTGCTCAGAGAGCCTCAGGTAGAAAGTCAGAAAAGCTGGCTTGTAAAATCATTAGTTAAACCAAATGTGCTAAACACTTCCCACAGGTGTTGTCACTGTTTCGATTTCGGAGAAAGTATATGTATATATATAAGACCTGGTGATTGATTTGGGTTTATGTCTGCCCCGGATGCAGCCATGTTGTGCGTCACCGGGCTAGAGGAATGAAGTAGATTGTGATGAAGACTCAAGTCTCCCACGAGCAACCATTCATGAGATGAGCCTGCATTTTTATAAACATGAGCTTTGTAATAGTATTGCCAGCACAGCTTAGCCTCACCTCTCTGTTTATATGTTTCTGTGCTTTTATGCAGTGTTTGTTTTGAAGTAAATTTAGGTTCAGAGATTTACAGATTGACATTTGTGTTGTTATGGTGTTTTTGGTTAATACATTCAATATTTGTAATGAATGTACAGTGAGTCAGCACAAATGTTTGTGTTTCAGGTACCAGGTGATAAGTACACCCACAGATTTCTTCATGGTTATGGAGTATGTGTCTGGAGGTGAGCTGTTTGACTACATCTGCAAACATGGACGGGTAAGATATTTCATTATTGTGTGATATTGAGTCCCCATCAACATTCAGGCTTGTATCCAACCTTTTCAAAACTTTCTTACTTTCAGAAATACTCAACGTTTTCCGCGAACGTTCTAGTAATTACATATTACCCTTTCCCACTTTTCCTACTCTGCCTACTCCTTCAAATTCAAGCCAGCAATCCAGTTTATCGTCAGCCTTTCCGCAACCAGCATCAACATTCATTCCTTTTCGGGTTATTATTAGTAGTCTAATAATCCTACCTGAACTTTATCTGGGCGCTGATCCATTGAAACTTAATGACCAACAGTGAACATCATAGATTTGTTCTGAACAGCACAGCACATGACTTAATTATCCACCGTTCTTCCCACATCTGTGCCAAAGGCTTGGTTCTGCATGATTTTTTTCTGTAACGCTGTGTCTCACATATACATAGTTACACATATTTTTATCAAAGAAATACCCAGTGAAGTTGTAATCCAGTCATGTCTGTTCATATTCCATCTTTCAGGTGGAAGACTCAGAAGCTCGCCGACTTTTCCAGCAGATCATCTCGGCTGTAGACTACTGCCACCGGCACATGGTGGTCCACAGAGACCTCAAACCTGAGAATGTCCTGCTGGACGCCAGCAAGAACGCCAAGATTGCGGACTTTGGTAGGATTCCCAACACACACACACACACACACACACACACACACACACACACACTCATAGCTGGAGGGAGGAACAAAAATTAATAAGAGAGAAAGTGTAATAGAACATGAATTAATATGTTCAAGGGGGAATAAGAAACATACAGAGGCAGAGTTTGTGAGAGAGATAATTGGAATAAACCAAGTTAATTGGAGTCTGATTAGAGCCAAGTGACTCATCATAATTATACACTTATTCATACTTAAGTGTGAAATCACCATCAAGCACCTGCTAACCTCATTTCTAAATGGGAATGAATCTCTTTCTTTTCAGTTGGTTTCCGCATAATTGTGTTAGCTGATTGGTTGGGAGACTGTGCCTCCGCATGAAAGTGAGAAATATTTTCAAAAACACACAGGAGGGTCCTTGTAGCCAGCAGGGTGTGGGTTTGGGGTGGAGAGAAGTCCCCTAGCAACGGCCAGGTCTCATATCAAGTCTGGCAGGAAGCCTCGAGGCCCAGTGTCATCTGATAGGGAAGGAATCGTTGGGGTGCGGCAGGAGAAGTGTTTTGGCTGAGACACACTGGTGAGCGGAGAGAGAGGGAGTGTTAAGGGAACAGGGATAAAATATAAAGAGAAGGTCAGCACATCACAGAGCGTCTGGTGTGCAGCGTTTGGCCAAGGCCCTGGCAGGCTCATCCAATTAGACGAGCTTTGTGTTCAGAGCTTAGAGTCTTGGCGTGTAAAGGAGGATAAAGATATCATATAACTCTTACCCTCCCTGTGTTGGGCTGCGCTCAGTTTAACCCGTGTGTTTATCAAAGGATCAATAGCAATAATATGCTCGAGGATTGTTTCCTCAGAAGTGCGTCGCTGTCAGAGTAAAGACCGGGAGATGTTAACGTGTGCTTCTCTTTTGATCGGCCAACAGGTCTGTCAAACATGATGTCAGATGGGGAGTTTTTACGGACAAGTTGTGGATCACCCAACTATGCTGCTCCAGAGGTCATCTCAGGAAGGTGAGTGTGAGTGTGTGTGGGTGTGTGTGGTTGTGTTTCTGAGTAACACTTTTAGCACCTGCTATTAAGCGTTTATGAGTATATAAACAAAAACTGTGTTTAAATGTGTTCAGAACTTCTGAAGATGGGTTTAATGAATACAGTTTTTTGTGTTATGATGCTTTCATAGTAATTCTAGTTGTTGCCAAATACATGATTAGACACCTAGGGCCAGGAAAGTGGCTTTATATCTGCTTACAATTATATCATTTTGTATTATAAACAAAGTCCTAAATAACCAAGGTTAAAAACAAACCTGTAAGAGTTACATATTGTGAGTTGGTCTTTTTCCCTCTCTGTCAGACTCTACGCAGGCCCAGAGGTGGACATCTGGAGCTCTGGCGTGATCCTGTACGCGCTGCTGTGCGGCACTCTGCCCTTTGATGACGAGCACGTACCCACGCTGTTCAAGAAGATCAGAGGAGGCGTCTTCTACATGCCAGAGTACCTGACCCGCTCCGTGGCTTCGCTGCTGATGCTCATGCTACAGGTTGACCCCCTGAAGAGAGCCACCATCAAAGACATCAGGTACTCACAATACACACACACACACACACACACTGGGTCATCTTGAAATTAATAAAATCAACAATAGGTTTAAGCATGATACCTGAAGGCAGTGTTGTTTGACCAATCGTCCACTGATCCTGTCCTCTGTCAGGGAGCATGAGTGGTTTAAGCAGGACCTGCCAGGCTACCTGTTTCCGGAAGACCCTTCATATGACGCCACTGTCCTGGATGAGGAGGCCGTCAGAGAAGTGTGTGAGAAGTTCGAATGCACTGAGTCTGAGGTCATGTCCAGCCTTTACAGTGGAGACCCACAGGTACACTAATGAAGTCACATTCATAATCTTAATCTTTGACTTTTTAAGCTGAGTCAAATAATACCACAAATAAACTTAAAACTATGATAATTTCTTTTCAGCATAGTAGAAAAAGCTTCAGGGCCGATATGGAGAGTGTGGATAGAAATAATGAGAAAGATCTAAACTCAATAAATTTCAATTCAGTTTTTTTTTTGGTGTTGTATACGGGCACAACAATATGGTTTTAAAACAGACTTGACGAATCCTAAACATATCTATAAGAAATTACCTAAAATAGAGTTTTCTTAAGTTACTGCTGACCTTGATCTGGCAGTGAATTATCTTTTCTGTCCATCCAGGATCAGCTCGCCGTGGCCTATCACCTTATCATAGACAACCGGCGCATCATGACCCAGGCCAGCGAGTTCTACTTGGCCTCCAGTCCTCCCCAGGGCTCCTTCATAGAAGAGGGCATGCCGCTGCCCCCCGGAGTCAAACCCCACCCGGAGAGGATGCCTCCCCTGCTGGCTGACAGCCCCAAGTCTCGTTGTCCTCTGGATGCTCTCAACACCACCCGGCCCAAACCTCTGGCGGTTAAGAAGGCCAAGTGGCACCTCGGTATCAGAAGTCAAAGTCGACCCTACGATATCATGGCTGAAGTGTACAGGGCAATGAGACAACTCAACTTTGACTGGAAGGTAAAAGGATTTGTCACATACTTGCATATACAGTAGAGTACACACATATTTCTCCATACAAACTAGATCCTCTGTTATTGTGTGTTGTAGGTGGTGAACCCGTACCATCTCCGAGTGCGGAGGAAGAATCCAGTGACGGGCAACCTGGTGAAAATGAGCCTGCAGCTCTACCAGGTGGACAGCAGATCCTACCTCCTCGACTTCAAGAGCATAGATGGTCAGTGATCAACAGAATTATCATAAAATACAAAATCACCTGGGTTTTGATGCAATCCGAATATAGAATCGATACCTGAAATGGACATTCGATTAAACAATAAAACTTTATTGTAAGGATTGGTTTAAAACCAAAGATGATATGTCTCAAAAGATACACTAGTAGTATGTGGAGTGACGAGTCTCTGCCACGTTGCCTCCCTCTGGTGAAACACTTGGGGGTAGAACTCACCAGTATAATGGAGTTAGCAGAATTTGGAGCCCGGCTGCATCATCAGCAGGTACAGTATCTCAGAGTCACAGTGTTTCGTCCTGTAGCAGCCTGAACAATTTGTCTGAGTGGACAGCAACCACCATGTGTCTTCACCAGCAGAGGGGTTCCAGCTGCAGCTTCTTGCAGGCCATAGCCATCTTGAGCATAGAAACTTTCCACCCATGGTTGGGTGAGAGGAGTTGCATTTTGAGAAAATAGCACTTTGATGTTGGAGGAAATCCTCTGCAACCAACCAACCTTTGGGAATAATGTTGATTGCATCGCTTTGGTTTGGGCTTTGTCCATCATGCTCTGGCACTTCTCTCCTGACAAAGTGGAACATTTGAAGAGATTAGCATTTAGCTCAAAACATTGCAGTCTCACAGAGCTACTAGCATGGCTATAGAGTGTATTAAAGTTTCATTTAAAATGTTTAAATTTCTATGAACATTAAAGTAACTTTGACACTGTTTTTGTTTGTTAATCAACAATTAATTGTATAGATTTTGTTTTTTAAAACTACATTTATTTCATAATCATAAAGTAAAATCCTAAGTAAAACACATAATCAAAATTCCTTCTATGTTCCTTAAGTGTATGTATAAACTTAATTAAACCTTCACTTCATCTGCTCCTCTGTTGAATGCTGACACTGTTTTCCTCCACCATGCCCAGATGACATCATGGAGGCGGTGGGCTTTAAGTCGGGTTCGTCCACTCCCCAGCGGTCGGGCTCCACGGCCGGTCTCCACAGACCCAGACTGAGCATCGACTCTGCGAGCCCCGCCATCGACCTTCCCCAGCTCAGCTCCTCCCTCCCAGGATCACTGTCCGGCAGCTCCCCTCTGCTCACCCCACGCCAGGGATCTCACACCATGGACTTCTTCGAGATGTGTGCCAGTCTGATCACCACACTCGCACGCTGAGGCCCGACCACTCGTCACCTTGCTGTAATCTGGATGTCAGTGGGGTTTTTAAGCCATTTCTGGATGTAGGGAGTGTCGGATGTGTGCAAGGACTTCCTCCTTCTGTCTCCTCTTCATCTCTGTTCCACTTGTGTGGGACTGTAAGGGTGAAAAGCGATGGGATGTGGTGTTCCACTCAGATGAAGGAGAGAGAAGGAGGCCTTTGGCAGACGAATCACCTTTTTTTTTTTTTCTTGTCTTGACACAGTCCTTGGGTTCAGAGTCTTGGTGTATAAACACCGGGCCTCAGCTGATCCGAGGACTGGAATCTGTGAACGAGCGGAGGCCAGTAAAGTGAGAGGTGAGAGGTCACAGTTCACAGCCGTATTGGGACATCATGTTCACTGTCACGCCTCCCACAAAACACCCTCAATCTATTAACAGCTGTTAAACCACGAGTTTGCTCTAGAAACTTATCGAAGGTCAGTTTTGCTTTTAATGAGGACACTGGTTGTTACAACTGTGTCTGCAGGAACGTTTATATTATATGGTTTGTAAAGAAACAGCTTTTGTTAGCCATGTATATTATATTAATATTTCATCATATTACGTAGCTGAAAATGTTGACAGAGGCATACCAAAAATTACACTTTATACATCAGAAAAAATAATATTATTATTTAGATATAAGAACCATATTTATTTTTTAGAGATTGTTTTTTAGCCACTGTAGTAATATTGTTTAAGCGCCGCATCGACAGAGTTTAATCCTGATTTTGAGATGATTGTAGGTGATCAATGAACCTAGCGAGAGAGCAGGATGGTAGAAGGACAATATGTGACATAGCACTGACTGTGTGCAGCATTTGGTGCTGAAGACAGACACACACTATCTCACATGAGTTTTCACAAATATGTTATATTTGTTTTATATTTTATTTTTGAATAGCGATGTACTATCTCAGTGTGTTTCATAGATACATACTGTATCACTGCTGTTCTTTTCCACAAGATTATTACGTGCATTGGATGTCTTCTTTACAGAAATTGAGACTAGTTAAGTGGCCGTACTGTATATGAAAAAGTAATGCGGTGATGATAATAGAGCGGGAGGGAAAGAGTAAGATGATGAACCCATGTGAAGTGGTGTGTGTCTGCCGCGGGACAGTATGAGCCACACAAACCTCTCTCCAGTTGCCTTAAAGAATGCAACACACTGATTCTGTGCATATGTACCTGTATGCGGAGTGTGTGCATTAGCCAGTGTGTGTGTGTGTGTATTTGTGTGTAATCAGATGGGTGGTGTGTGTCACACGTTAGCCATGTTTTCTTTGTGACCTGGTGTGTTAGGTGGAACTTTGCAGTGGTGTATGAGATCAGTGGAGTTGTTGTAAAGTGTGAATGAGGGAACAAAGAGACAAGGAACAAAACACGCTGCCGTCGTACTGTAGCTGTCGGAGCTGTGTTCTGTGTGTGAGTATCTTATGTTCAGCTGTTGTCGTCCTGTCAGTCTGCACTTACACACTCATTCGCTGAGGCCAGCAGTTCGCAAATTTGTGTCACACACTTTGTGTTGATGCACAAACTTTACTGTACCTGTTGTCTGTGGTTCCTAAATGTCACGGTGTGATTACTTTTATAAATGTTCTTCATTGTCCTGTCAGTCATACCAGAGTAGCATAGCACTTGTGTGTTGCTGTTGTCACTGGATATTTTTTCTAAATCTTTCTCTGACTTAATGTTAAGTGGAAGCTAGCACTGCTCACACCTACCCATCTTCTGTCGATTCTAAAGTTTTTATAAAATGACCACATGGAAAGGCCTGTTTCTTATGGGTGGCGTGTTAGCAGCGCCAACTCATAAAATCTGTATGTGGGCTGAAACTGGGGCCACATCTTTGCAGATGTAATATGCAAAACAAAGCTGTTACCTCCTCCCATATCATGTGCCGTGCTAAAAACCCAAACCACATCGATGAGACAGAAGTAGTCCCTCTCTTAGATACAAGCTCATCCTTTTGTTTTGGCTGTTTTTTTTGTTTGTTTTTTGCATGATGATGTGAATCTCCAGTTTTTTCTTCATGTCTGTCTTTTTTCAGTTAGTTTATTTTAAGCTTTCATCTCTCCGTCACTGTCCTGGCCCTACAGGGGAGGGGCGAGGGGCTGAGGAGCTCAGCACCACTTCTAGTGTCACTGTCGAAGCCCCACAGCTGTGTGGAAGAACACAGCTTTGCCCACACGATAAAACCATAAAGTGCCATTTTGTGGCACAGAAAAAAGCAAAGATACCACATGATAAGAAACTGTGGAATATGTTGTTCTAACATCAAATAATATTATATATGGTCCTATCGCACAGCTCTGGTGGGTCTGCTCTCTTGATAGAGAGTTCTGGACTGTTTGCTTTCTTGTCAGTATACCAGAGGATGGGGACTATAATCTAATCTACTTTAGACTGGTGTCTATGAAAGGACATGTAATAGTGTAAATGAGACATTAGGAAATATATAACATGAATCAGTACAATACTTTATTGAAATTAAGTAATATATGTTGAAAGAATTTAACACCGTGCTTCACCTCAGCTAACTTTTATGAAATGTTTTTGATTTTTTGGGCCTGGGAGTATGTGATTGGCTATGGGGCAAGGAGGCAGGCGCCAGGAAGAAAAACTATTACACATAGAAATGGCATTTCATAACAATGGGTGGCGGTTACATTTTTTCATTATTTCACAATTTATTGGTTCATGTATAGTTGTTGTGTATTCATTCATGGTTATTTATTTCACGGTTTGTTTATTATTTTATGTCGCTCAAGTTGAATTTAGGCCCTGTGATAGGCTGGCGACCTGTCCAGGGTGTACCCCGCCTCTCGCCCAATGTTAGCTGGGATTGGCTCCAGCGACCCCCCGCGACCCTTAAATGGATAAAGCGGTAGACGATGAATGAATGAAGTTGAATTTAGCCACACAACAGTCAACAGCTTTTGATTTTTGCCTTATGAGAGCATCATGAAGGTTTTCGGTTGAAACAGTGAAACTGCTGAGGCCTGTCATGACACATCCTCTGGTTCTGTGTGGGACGGCCCTCTCTGTCTGGGACAGTGTGTATACACTGCTGAGTACACTTTGATGTCAGAAGGGGAAAACTCTGCCCCCTGCTGCAACATACATGCAACTACATGCACACACTCATTTGTAAACACTAATCTGTGTTCCTCTGTCAGTCCTCTCTACACTTTACTATTGCTGTCTTCTGTGTGGTGCGCTCCTTTGGTCACATCAGGATCATTATGCATTCATTTCTGATACTGCTGCTCATGACAACAACACAAAATACTGTCGAGGTTGAGGTCCAGCTATTTTAAAAACTCCTCTGATATAACCAGTATTTACTGTCAGCGGAAAACGTACTGTAGTACCAAAACATTACAACTGTATGCAACTATCAGTGGCACGTTCGTCATGTAATCTCTAATCTGTTTAGAGCTGGAAACAGAAATGCCACAGCGCCTGATCAAATACACACCGTCTGTGTCGTACCAAAGTGAGTATGTTCCTCAGCCAAGCTCTGCTCTGTCCATCTGTGGTGGGGTTGTTATGATTACTGTAACTTTAAATACCCCTGTGTGTGTGTGTGTGTGTGTGTGTGTGTGTGCGTGCGTGCGTCCCTGTCTGTTTGGGGTTTGGATTTTTCTTGTTATGCACTGCATGATGTGGCTGTTATGATTTGCACTTTAATGAGTATTTATTGAAAAACAATAAACAAACATAAAATGGAGGAAACTATTTGTCTTGGAAGTTTTGCCAGTTTGGGAATTACACACACACACACACACACACACACACACACACACACACACACACACACACACACACACACACACACACACACACACACACACACACACACACACACACACACACACTATTATTATTATTATTTTTCATTTCAAACAGATGTCAACAACAATATTTTACATGAACATGGCCTCAGGTGATCATCGCCACTTTGCTTTTGCCTCTTTCTGTAATACTTATTATTCAATCACTTGAGGGAAAGTCCCCAAAAAAGTAGGAGGCAAATAAAAGAGCCACCTGCCCGACATCGGCTCCATAAAATGAAAAAAAAATAAAGTTACACCTGACGTTTCCCACCAGAAGGTGCGTCTATGACCGGATCATAGCAACTGCAGCCGCAATCCTTTAGTTGTATATTCCAGATTACACTCCATATTGTTTATTGTAAACCATTGACAATAATCTTTATATTGACCTGATATGCTGAAGCATGTAAATGTAAGGGTAGTTACATAAACACTTCCATACTCCAAAAATAATGAGTAAATAAAATTAATAAGTAAAAAAAAAACGTGCATGTACAAAAAAAGCACACTAATATGAACACAAACTAAATGATGAACATGGTCTTAGAAACAGTGTTGATCGGCGTCCTATAGATGCACATGAAGGAAAGGACAGTGTGGAATTAATCACATCACATGTGGGGTTAAATTACTGCTGATGACCAAACCTAACAATCTATCAAATCTTTGTAAGTTTATTAGCAACAAGACTAATAACTCCTTTGCACCCAACACTGTAAACTGGTAATATGTGTATAGGATACTAATTTCATTCAAGCCTTAATATTGCTAAGAGCAGTATTCAGACAATGATAACTTGAGCTCCAAAGTTAAAATGTGGATAATTATTTGATCCATTAATAAAAAGAGACCTCTTTTTTCTCAAGATTGTTTTGTGTCATGAAAGATACACTAGTCTGAGAAAAATCCACTTTTGCCATTGTCCTGCCATCGTTCCACACTGAATTGTTTTGTATTTCTTGTATTTGCATATGAAATGTCTTTTTTTCTTTTTAATTTTCCCAATGAGAGCCTCCGGGGGCACAGGAGCCAGAAAAGTTTGTCTGCAACAGTTTGCAGGTCCTTCTTTAGGATCAGCAGTCCACCTCAGTCCTGAGAAGTCACACGAGCCGGACTGTCCCTCAGCGGATTCACACCGAGCGCCTCCGAGAACAGAAACATTTCCAGTTGCCGAGAGACCACTCGTCATTTTACGGCTCCTCTTGTAAATCATCATACTGATCCATAAATGTGCTCATCAGATACATAAAGTCATAGTCGAGAGGATGAAGTCACTGTCCCAGTGTTCAGTGACTGACACGGGTCACAGTGTGAAGAAAAACATCATAGACAAATCCTGTTTCTTCTGCCTGGCTGCGTTTCAATGTGCTCTGACAAACAGAAAATAAACATGTCAACACTTGAAACGCTGATGCTGATGGAAAGAGAAGAGTCCAGGTGACTCATCCTCACCTGGTTTTTCGGATGATTACTCCATGGTCATATCAGCATACAGGTCAGGAGGAGGTAAAATGAGCATTTCAGGAAGATCGAAATCGGTTTCCTCGGTTTCATTGACCTCAGACCTGTGGAAAACAGATTTGTAAATAACTATCAGCTCCTGTTCTCCTGTGTTCTGGTGTACAGTATGCGAGCAATGCCATGTTTGCTGCTGTGCCAACAGTGACAGAGTGTCAAAGATCATGACTGGAGATGACCAGCTCATTCTCCTGTTTAACTTCCTGGTTGGACAGGAGTGGATTCCCCTGTCTGTCTCTCTCTCTCTCTCTCTCTTTCAGACACAAAAAGACTAAAACAAAATCTGTCCATGCTCAACACCCCATGTCAGACTAAAAGGAAACATGTTTAGCATTTCTCTTTGTTTGTGTCGGTGTGTTTTACAGCTCTATACTCACACGTGATCCGTTTCTTCCTCCGCGAGCACAGGACCTGGAATGGAACCTGGAAGTGTTGTTTATGTTTTACAAACGGGATGATGCGGATCAATACTTTTTTCAGTGATTGAACTAAAGCTATTGTGAATTCACAACACATTTAAAATTGAATCACTGATTGATAATCACAGAACATAGTTTCACCAATTGAACATAGATTGTGTCTTTCTGTACACAGAGGGTTTTTCAGGTTTAACTTACTTGTCTCTGGTTCATTGTTACTATGGGAAAAACAAAAGGAAAGGCAAAAAATTAAAACCACATTTTCATGTCAATACATGTATGTGTGTGTGCGCGCGTGTGTGTGTGTGCGTGTGTGTGCGCGTGTGTACAACAGGTGCACATGTTGATGCATGACTCCTACCTGGAAGCTGGCTCCACAGGTTTGGGCGAATGGAAAAACGTTGCTAGCTTCTGAAGTGCTTCATGTCTTGCTCTGAAGAAAAAGACACATACACATGAACTGTATAGATACACTTTGCTTGTATGTGTGTGTTTGCATTCACAAAGTGTAAGAGAGAAACAGGTGAACTCACTGGACGTGGGGGCCGTCTGCACTGAGGTCACTTTGACTGTGCTGGTGGACTATGTTAAGATCTTTGTTTCCTAAGAAAATAAGACGGATAAAGACAAATGTAGAGCACTCTCTTAACACACACAGCTAGAGGATTAATTACACCACACTCATACCAGATACTCGCCGCTGACTTCAGCAACCCCGAGCCTGTCATTAGTCTGATAGTTAACATCTTCCTGTTTACACAACCATTCTCCTCAGCTGGAGAGTCACATGGTTGTGGTTCAGCTTTTCAACCATGCACACAGAGCTGGGAGGTCAGTTTCGTCCTCAAACAAAGTTTGGAAATGGAGAGTGTCATGAAGTCCGTAGCCTTTAACAGGTTGATTGCTGTGCCGTGATTTGTTGTGGGCGGAGGTCAATGAGAAGTGCCGCGTTGCCCAGGGGGTCAGTTAGTCGGCAGTGTGCAACTTCAGCAGTTGTGAGAAGTGACTCCTGTCTAATGATGTCACAAGTGGATTTGGCGTCTACTTGTGACATCAGAGAGAATATTCTTGCGAAGAGTCACTCTGAATCTGAAAGTGTATAGTGTCTGTGTGCTCAGATTCGACTGAGCAGTGGCTCTGTGAAGGAATGGGATCTTTGACATTAATTTTGGCGCTAGGGTTCTTCAAGTCTCTTTATATCCTCCACGAACTGCTGATCGTCTCAAGGACTGCGCCATTTCAGCCCAACAAATTACAATAACTAACCTCCAGCTGCTTTTAGAACATGTGCATGCGCCCGTCTCTTTCCCCTCGCTCAGTATAATTCGCCTCGTTGGAGCTCAGTCCTACGCTTGTGTATAGATTGGAGGGAAAACATCTTGTGACACGTAGGGACATTATTCTCTCGGTGCTTTGATCAGCAAGGCTGAGACAGTCCAATCCTTTTTTTCCAGTTCTGACCTATAGAAAGCAAGGACCAACTTTGTTGTCGACAATAATATTCCTAATGGGATGTTATTTTCAGAATAACCCAACAATAACCATTTTATTGACTCAAAGGCTCAGAATCACAGATGAGGAAAGTTTTCCACTGCGCCTCATCTGAAGGCAAACGCTGATCTATGGATGCTGCGGATACTTGAGACGAACCATCAAACTTATCTGGTGTAATAAATCAAGGTGTTTGTAGTATCTGTGGTTTGCTGTATCTGCTCAGCCTCATCATGGAGGGGATAAAGGAGGTAGATGACTTACTGACAACACAGGTGGAGTGACAGGTGATGAGCAGTGTGAATAGCCATCATGAGGTTTGCTTTTAGTTACCAAACTTGATTATCACATTTGATTATTGAACAAAGGTTTTTCATAAAGCCATAAAGTATTAAAACAGAAGTCTGGTTTGGGATTTCATACCAATGTCTGGCATGGACAGTGTCCTGGTGTGGCCCCTGCAGAGGAAAAGACATGGACAAGACATGATTTTGATCTCGAGGAGAGAAAAGATCAACGTTCACTTTAGATAGGTCTCTATCTGAAAAAAAACTGAACAATGCACTTGTCTGGATTCAGGCGGACGTCAACTTACGCTGGAGCAAACGGGTCTGCAGGTTGTTGGACAGGGGAGAGATTGTCATCCTCGTCACCGGTCCACTCTTCACTGTCATCTGTGACTGAACACGCCAACATCAACATCATACTGCTGCTGTGCCAGTTGAACACGTACTGTGAGCATTCATAAGAATATAGACTACTTACAACTTTCTGCAGATAATGGGTAGTGATTTGAAGCCCTGAGAAATGAGACAAGAGCCCATTTGTATAAACCAGCCTTTAAACGTAACAGTGTGATGAATAACTGAGAGGCGGCACGTGTCGGGTTTCTGTTGTTGTGCCGTCTGTACACTGACCTTCTCCCCGTGCTGGTGACCTGGCCCTCGGTAACATTGCTGCTGGTCTTGTGGGTGTTCGCTGCCCTTTTCCCCAGCTCCAACATCTCCTTGATGTCCAGCTCGACATGATCCACTGCAATATAGCCGTCTAGAAAACACCGTCGCAGAGTCACTGACGGGAGCCACACTCAAGGATCACTGGAAGTGCACAAGGCACTCTTCCCAACAAGAGATTTTTTTGAAAGCTCACAGTTGTTGCCGCTGTCCCTGGCCAGCCATTTCCCTTTGGGGCAGTTGGTTGTTCGGATGATGCTGATGACGTCGCCGCTCCCCACCAGCAGATCGTCCTTGCGTCCTTTTGTCGTCACGGTTACTGTTGCCTGGTACATGGCATCCTCCTGTCCTGTGATCTAGCACACACAGTTACAGGTAAGTGCCACACAGTCTCATGCACGGTGTGTTAACGCTCAGCTTCACCATGGGAACTAGAGGAGGGCGTGGTCGGCTCTCTGACAAGTGTATATGTGTCCTATCAGAGACAGATGTTGTGCAGCTGATAGGGTTTTTTTCCACATTATCAGGACCAAATGGATCATGAACAAATGCTCTTTTGTTACAATCTGGTAATAGCATATCGCAGAGGAAGTCCATAGATCTCCTGTCAGAAATATCACCAACAATGCAGCGAATGTTTACACAGATTCCATTTGAGGCTGCACTTGTTGCTCATCTTAACTCTTCCACTGGGAGGAATGAATCCAGACAGGTTTGAACGCCAGCGCATATACCCCACCCTCCCCCGCTGCTCGCTCGTGCACTTTTTATACCTCCCTTCGCTGTCAAGGTAATATCACTCACTTTGAATTTCTTCCTCATCTCGTTCTCCTTCTTTTCCCTCTCCTTCTGCTCCTTCTTCTCCCGTTCCTGTCTCTCCTTGAGCTCTTTCTTCTCCTTTTCCAAGCGCTGCTTCTCCTTCTTTTTCAGCTCTTTCTCATCTGGCCCCTCTGCGACCACTTTCTTGTCGCTCCTGCAAAAGAACAGAATGAGGGATATGATCGGGTTTGAAAGGGGGCTCCTCGCAGCATGTCTAAACGGCAAAGGAGATTATGGAGAAAAGAAAGGCAGACGGAACTCTCTCGTGTCTGTCAGCGTCGGTGGGATAACTGAGATGAAACTGGGTCAAAAGATAAGGCCTTACTTGCCGAACCTGCCCGTCTTGCTTTTCTCTTCATTCTGTAAATAACAACAAAGAGATGTGGTTTGACTCTTCTCAAACTAAATTGTCAGAATCTCAGATAACAGATAAGCAAATGCTTGTCAGAAGAAAAATACGATTTAGATCCTAAAAAAAGATAAAAAAAACCACTTACCGCTGCCTGAGCTGCCACCGCATACGGATCTGTGGCAAACACACGTTTAGGTTAAAGAGGTGCAGAATTGTTTAGACCGAGCTAAAATACAAGATAACAATGTTTTTGTCTCTGATGAGATGTGTGTGATATACACTTTCTCTACTTATAGTATCTATATACAGTTTATCTGAGATGGTAAAACTGAGATGTGCAAATTCAGCCCTTTATCATCATCCCAATAAACCCCTTAAATCACGACAGGATGCTAATACTTATTCAACTTACTCTTAAATGATTTATGAACTATTCAAGCAAATCCAACTTTAGAAATGCAGGCTTTAGTTTAAAGTGGCACTTCAGGCTCTAACATGCAGTGAAATACAGGGAACTTTCACATGAATATTTTCACTGGGCAACTTAGCGACATAAATGTTCTGATCACTCATGTGATGTCCTTACTCTTTGGCGGTCCTTTGCGTTTCTTGCCACCCTCAGACTTTCCTTTCTTTTTGGTGGCAGACGTCAGGACGTCCTCATAGTTGTTTTCTGTGCTCACAGAGATGCCGTTGGCAGCTTCTGCAGCTTCCAGCCTGGTTGGGGCCGAGGAGTGACAGTTCTCAGAGACGAGCAAGCATTTCAAAGTGAATCGACCTGGGTTAAATTCGCGTGTCTTACCCTGCCACTGCTTGTGGATCATCTTGGTATTCGTCTCCAAGTGCTGGCACTGCGTGGACCTCGGCTCCTGGAGCAGTAATCCCATTGCTGGAAAACTCTGGAAGGTTGTGTCCATCTACAGTATGTGGGCCAGTGTACTCCCCATTCCCCCACTCTGACACCGGCAGCTCTGGAGAATGGGCCGCTGAAGGCACATCGTCAAACTCTGGGACATCCGTGGTGTCCGTGTCTGAGAACTCCAGAGGAACGGCGATGTCTGCAAATGAGGACAAACGATATGAAACTAATGACTATGTTTGTTTCACAAAGTTGCAAGTGCAATGGCGTGGTGTTCACACCATCATCTTCCTCGGGAGGAGGGGGGATGAATTCACTCAGGTTGACATAGGGAGGTCTGGCGGGCTTCTCTGGAGCAGGACCCAGAGCCTCGGGGTGTGGGAGGACCATCCTCGGTGGAGGAGGGGGAACCACAAACCGCTCTGGGGGAGCAGCAGACCCCTCCTCAGAGATGCCCTCCAACACTGGAGAGGCTTGTCCTGCAAATAACCAATACATGACTCTAGGGGTTTGTCACTACCAGGTCCAATTGAAACTTTATGGACATCCTCATTCCAGCAGAAATACCTGGATTTGAACAGTGAAAACGGCAAAACACTTTTAGTTTTGGGAACACACGAAGAGAGCAAGCAGAGCGAAGAGTTTGATCTGTGAGGAAACCAAACCAGTCAAACGCACTGCGGATGTTGTTGTGACATAGCCCTGCAGAGCAGAGATTATGCAATTACAAGTGGAAAATCAGGACAACGCAAACAAAAAGGAACAGATGTCCTGCCCGGAAACCTTAACAACAGAGGATATTAGAGAATCTTTCAAAATTGTCCGTCTTGCAGTTTCACGAACGGACAACAAAGTGGTAAATGACACGAGTTGTTTAAAACTGACACATGCACACAACGACAACACCTGCACGCACGTTTGATAAACGGATCGACTTTGTGTAAATCGAGTCACTCTCAACACGAGAGCAGACTCACTGCGCGTTGAACAGACATGAAAGTGTTTGTCGCTGCAGCTCTGTGTCAGTGACAGACATGCTCCTGTCATTGCTGACATACTTGTGCATCGCTGCCCTGCCCACCGCTAAGTTGCTTCTGGCACAAGAGAGGAATGTCAGGACTGTGCTCATTGTGCATGCGTGCGTGCGTGCGTGCTTGCGTGTGTGCGTGTGTTTGTGCGTGTGTGTGTGTGTGTGTGTGTGCGTGTGTGTGTGTGTGTGTTTGTGCGTGTGTGTGCGTGTCCTTTAAAGCTGCTTCTCCTACCCAACTATTTGGCATACACCGTATTATACATACTAGATGTTTCCGTACAGATGAAGCCTCTCACTGACAAACGATGTATACACATACCTGACGTGCTGCTGATAGGATGTGTACCTGTGTTGTTCATATTTAGGTGGAGTAAACTCTACTGTGATGAGTTGAGACTTACTGTGATCAATCCCGTTAACTTGCTTTGCTTTCGGTCGTTGGGCCTTCCCCGCCCGGTCTTCATAATCAATGGGTGGGAGCTGTGGGAGAGAGTGGGTGGGGCTCTCAGGAGGGGGGAGCTCCTCAGGTGGAGGGGTGGTGGAGTAAGATGTGCTGTGGTTCGTCAGTGGGCTGAGGACAAACGAGACAAGTGAGATATGAGCCCTCAACAGCCTGCTGTGATCACAGCTTCACAAAATTCTGAAATAGTGCCCAACGCGTTCCTGAAGTTTGCGTTGTTTACCTGCCGATCTTCTTGCGTGCCTTCTCCAGAGCGTTGAAAATCCTCTGGTCAGCCGGGGATCGTTTTCCTGGGTTCATGTCCTCCGCTCTCACAAGGGCTGAGAGTGGTGAGATTGTACGGCCAGTTTTGGGAGACGCTAGGATGGAAGGAGGGTCTGTGACCGGAGGAGGCGTCTCCACTGCAGCTATATTTACAGCCTCTGTCGCAGCCTCCGCTGCAAGCACACGAGGAGCTGGAGCTGGAGCCGAGGTCGAGTGACTGGCTGCAGGGGTCAGGACAACACTGGGTGGAATATCAGGTCTGGAGAGGGACGTGGCAGGAGTTTCTATCTCCAGTGGGGTTTCACTGTCTAGAACTGCAGGAGCAGGGACATCAGGAATAACGGCAGGAACCTGGGTGAAGTCGGGAGAGGCAGGGATAATGAAGGGCGGGGCGGTTTCCATTGTTGTACTGGAGTCAGGTGAGGTTGGGAAGTTTGTCAATATGGCCTTTGGCGCGGAGATTTTAGGCTCTGGTGATCTGTCACCAAAGTCAGAAGTTACCGGGATGAGCGGAGCTGTTCCAGGAATATCTGAACTAGGGGTGTCTAAGATGGGATCAGTCGTGATATTCAATGAATCTCTTTTTAACGACTTCTTTAAATTAAGGAAACCCATCTTCTTTGATGCTGTGGCTTTAGGCGGAGGCGTGGCTGGTACCAGCTCTGCTGTGCTCACCTTCGGTGGTGCAGGGAGCTTCTTGTCCTTCTTCGGTTTCAGATATGATGAGTCACCATCAAGCCTCTCCTTGCTTCCTTTGGTCTTGTCTTTACCAAATTTCAGCTTCCCTTCTTTATTGTCATTCCCCTTGGAGGTAGCCTGGATCAGAGGATTTTTGCTCTCCTTCATCTCGTTCTTGAAGACCACTCTGGGGGCAAGGTTTGTTTTCCCATCCATGCTCTGGCTGATGGAGGTGAGCAGGGAGGGGCGTGCTCCTGCAGGGAGGTGATGAGTGGGGCTCTGAGGAAGAGGCTCTACCTTTGGCTTATCTGGGAGGGCTGGTCTGATCTTGTGCTGCGTTAGCAGGAGTTCTTCATCCTGGAACTTGGCCCGCAGAGCCTTAAAATCCAAAGAGTCCTCCTGGTGAAAGGATCACACGGTGCAATGTGTAAGGTACAATGGTATAAGGCCGAAACTTTATCTGGGATTGGGATCAGAAATGGTGTCACTAAAGAGGGCTGAAGACTCGCAGTAATTTAACAGCCTTCGGGGCGGAGAGCCAGTGTCTACGAATCGTTTTTTTCTTTTCTTTTCTCACAAAGTAGACCAACCTGAGGGTTTCAACACACAACACAGAAAGCTTCCATTTGTACATGAGCTGAACAGTTCAGAATCCCACGATGAATGCTTCAAATGAAGTGGTCTTCATTATGACACACAGCAGACTAACAGTGTTCATGTAAATCCAACATCAGATCTCACAACAACTGCAGTGTATTACAGCCCCACGCTAGCAGAAGGATTTGAAGTTATTATAGGCCGACGTACCTGATCCATTGCGCGCCGACACGACGTCCGCCTGTGTAGAGTAGAGTGAAGTCCGGCGAGTTTCGCCTTCAGCCAGTCATTCTGTGCGTGATGAAACTACACCATCAACAAAAACCTCTCCTCGGAGCATAACGACCGAGCTGCTGCGCGCTTTCTTCTCCTCTCGCCTCCACGGGAGTGTGCGCAACATGCGCGCCGGAGACGGTTCGAGTGGAGGAATGAGGTCGAGTAGGAAAACTCACACTCATCTTTAAAAAAAAAAAACAGTCGGTCTCGTCAAACGGGTCTGAGCGTTCAGCGCAACTCGGTGAGTGTGGATCCGTCAGGAATGTGGCCCGGCTGGCACCGCGCGCGCGCGCAAGGCGCTCAGTGCCCCGACACCCTGTGGCTGCGGGTTGGTTTTCTCACATCTGTTGACATGTCCTCTGTGGCTTTTTATACACAACGAGTTTGGAAAACGTATTTTTTTCGTATCGAGACGACCAAAAAAAAAAAAAAAAATGATGATATGATTAATTCCCTGCAGCTTAAACGAAATCTTCCTGCGTAAACATGAGGAAAAGGAAATAAAGAGGTCGGTCCACATTCCAGGTTTGTTACACAGACTACAAAAGTATTTAAGGTGGCATTTACAATACGACATGTATGGAAGTCATGGGACAGTTTTGAAGTCATCTGTCACGTTGTGTCTCAGGGACTAAGAGCAGCTCAGCTCCACCCACATACTGAGATGGCTGCTCATCATGGTGATTTACAGGCCTGTTTACAACTACATGCTTGGCAGACATGGCAGCCAGGATCGTAGCTATGAAAACATCACTGCACTATGCAATTACAAAAAAAGTCCAGTAAAATAGCATTTAAATTGGATTTGAGATGGAATTTATACTTTTCAAATTACAAAAAGACACACTTGTCTAGATTGGTTGTAAGCAGCAATGCTAATATGCACACATGGAGTTGACCAGAATTTAATTTGTGGCAAAACCAGTATTTAAAAAAGAAACATTAAGAATTAAACTGCAGCTCGTCTTTCCGAAAGCAATGCCAGTTATCCTGGACAGTCCAAAAACCTCACAGTTGACAGCCTTGCGGCAGTTTTCACAAAGGAAATATCCCCAAAGAAAACGGTTGACAGTGAGGTTTGTGGATTATTCAGTAACTGGTACAGTATTTTCAGAAACACACATCGCTGTCAAATGTATTTTTTTCAGTGCTTTCTGCACCATGGACAAAACAATTCCTTCACCTCCACAATGTTTGGGGTGACGGGGGAATCTTACAGACAAGAATCGTCTGCATGGCCGGATACTGCTACTGTATATGTAATGGAGAAAATGTTTGCTTGTAATTTAGATGGAATGGCCCCTAACATCAGCGGATTTAGTTTGCCCAGTATAGTATGGAATTACAAATGTGTTCCACTTGTTTTAATGTTCGTCTTTTTCCTGTAGGCAGGAGGGGTAAACCAAAGTGTGAGAAGGCTGAAGTTTCTTGTTTTGTAATCAGTCTCTAATAAAACAAATGACAGCTTGAATTAGATGCTGCAAGTGTAGCAGAATGTGACAGGTCATTAAAGACGTGTTAAATTACAACAAAATACTGTGGCACCTGCTTTACACTAACCAAAGACACACTGGGGGTCACCTCTGACAGGCACACACCATTAGGCTCACTCACTCACTCACTCACACACACATTACAACCACGACACATATATTGACACATTAGTCATTTGGGATGTGTTTATTTGCAACAGTAATACATGGTGGAATACGTAAATCAAGATAGAACCAAAAAAAAAATCATCTAAAAACCCACTGTAGAATGTCATATTCATAAAGATAAAAATAATGTGTCAATTTACATTAAGAAACTGTTAGCTGAGGTAAAGTTAAAATAGGTCTAGAAATGTTATGTACTCAAACAGCAACGTTTCCCTTTTTATTCAGCATCTCTGCTTGTCTTCTAGTTGTCACTTTTTAGATTAATCAACATCACAGTCCAAAGGAGCTCTCCAGTGATGAGGGGACTCTGGCCATAAAATAGGGAGTCATTGGCATCACAGTAGATGTGGCTGCAGCAGAGGACGCTGCAGTCCACACACAGATGCTCGGACAGCAGCAGTTTTGGCACCTGAACAACAGACAGACAGATGGAACAGAGCGTCGCAGTATAAGACTGTTCTGGGAGCAGTCTGGGGGACAGTGAGCGAGACCGCGCCTGCTGACTGCAGCATAGGAAAATAGGATTGTGGTAAAGAAACACAGGGTTGCGGCACACAGAGAACATAGAAACCATAGAGGTGTAACAATAATGTGTAGCAGTGGGACTAGAGGAGACAAACAGGGGCATGGTGGAGGTTTATAGTTGGATTAGTAAGTGAGGCTAAGCCGACAACGTCCATGCACAAAAAAAAACATATTAGAGGGAGAATCCAAATAAAGTGGGCACACAGGAAAAAGAAAAACATGTTGGTATTGCTTGGGTTAACGTCGAGAGATTGCATAACTGAAGCCTTCCTATTTTATGGCACAGAAGTCCAGTGGACAAAATGGTTGTTGTTGTTATCATTATTTACAAAATGGGTTTGGCAAACCAACGATCAGAAGCCTTAAAGCCAAGTTGACTCTATAACTCCTATAGAGCTGACTCCAGTGGCTGGATTGACTTAGAAAATAAAAATTCAATTTTTCAATTAGTTCTTTTTTGTTTGTTTTTTTGTTTTTTTTAAATTGGTATTGTACAAAAGCTATAGAGAATGAACAGTTCGATCACAGAATCTGCTTGACTTGCAACACTTTCCCCTCGGCGTCCTTTCCTCAGTACGTCTGGTCCTCTGGCTTCTGAACCGGGTCTGTCCGCGAGGTGAGACGTTTGGCAAATCAATGTGTGCATGAATGTTAGTGAGCGTGAGGGATGACGCTGTGTGTGTATGTGCATGTGTGTGTGTTGTAGGCTGATTGCTGCGTGTAGCTGTTGTGTGAGTAGCTCTCAGAGAGTCTGTTTCTGCATAGTGATCCAGCAGACACTCACAGGAATGGGGGAGAAAACGCTGGAACCGACCGACCAATCAGAAGCAGTGATCCCAGTAGCAGGCCGTCCCTGACAGGCCCATTTACAGTCTATCTCCTCCTGTGGGAATGTCCTTACTACAGATGGAGATTCTGCCCGTTAAAAGGAAAGATGAACACTCTAATCCCAATGAGTGTGTGTGTGTGTGTAGGTGGGTGTCAGAGACAGAGAGGCACTGCTTGATTCGGTCCCTCCTTGGCAGCACAGGCTCCGGCCAGACACAGGAGGCAGAGGGAGGAGTGTGAGAGTGAAGACAGAGAGGAGGAGGAGGGAGGATCAGGTTATGTCCGTAAGGCTGGGTGTGAGTCGCCACGGGGAGCAGAAGACGACAAGCAGTGGAGGGAGAACTGGATTGATTGACATCCCTCCTGCCTAGAGTGACTGACTATAGAGATTGCAGAGAGGAGGAGAAGGAGGAGGAGCGAGGGAGGGCAGCAGGAGTGTTGAGGTTGAGAAGGACGGACGCTCTCACTCACTCACTCACACACACACACACACACACACACACACACACACACACACACACACACACACACACACACACACACACACACACACACACACACACACACACACACACACACACACACACACACACAGAGTTCTCTTCCTGTTCTCTCAGTGCTAGTCAAGTCTGTCTTCTTGTGTGTCTCTCTATTTCTTCCCTTTGTTGATCCGGGCGTAGAGAGGGTCCTTCCCCACCTGTGCAGGAGAGAAGAATGTTAAAGCCTGGCTGTGTCAGCGCCGTGGCAGTTGTAAGTAATGTTACATAAATAAATGGGAGGATCGGAGTTTCTGACTCATTTTCTCTACTGACTAAACTGAAAGTCTAGTCAATCTGCAAGCCCTCGTAAAAAAAAGATTCAGATCTGCACAGGTTTGTGAGCTCCTGTAGCTAACATAACCACAAGGTGGCAGTAGCCCACTGCATTGGAGGACGTGCCCAATCATGTCTCTCTCAGCTCATTCGGAGTGAGTGTGAATGTGTGTGTGTGTGTGTTTCTGAGTGTGCAATTGTGATTGAACGTGCATATTCCCTCTCACTCCAGGCTTCCTCCTGGACCACTTTGAATCAGACGTATAATCTAGCATCTCGAAAGACCAGTTATGAGTCATCATGTCTGTTCTTCTCTCCAACTGTGCTGGAAGACAACAGTGGATGATGGAGTAGCCTGCAGCCGGAGAACCCAGCCTGCTGCCGTCGCTCACAATGGGCCCGTTATTATCGCACACATAATTACAGCCAGACACTCAATCTGCCATGCAGACAACTTGATTGGAGACTTCTCACTGGCCCATTATATTCTGGAAGGCTTCTCTCACTCGGTGGTGCAGGGAAGTGTATGTAGAGTTTGGGGTCTGCTAGAAACTAACATATGAGGATTCAGTTTCTTTGGGAGGTTTGGGGGGGATTTTTCACGAGGCTTTGGGCAATGGGACAAAGAGCTGTAACTGCAGGGCTGGAGAAGGCCAAGCAGTCGGCAGAAAGTAGCTGCCAGCAGCCGCGACTGAGGTGACAAAGAGGCTGAGACGAGCAGTGACAGGAAGCGCACACTGCTCAATCGCTGCACCGGAGCCACGTTCACCCTGCGTCATCTAACCAATGCTGCCAACCAGGGTCACTTCTGTTCCATCGACCCCGCCCGAGAGGGAAGGGAGGAAATGGGCGGAGGTATGAGTGATGTGCTGGTGTCGCACCAGCCCATGGGCCAAAATATCTGAGTTTGGCCGGCACACGTGGAAATGTTATGTGCGTGCGTGTGAGTGAGTGGACGGCCCTGGGCAGGGGGAGCAGTGTGATTGCTCAGTGAACTGTGGAAGCAGGCCATTTCACGGCTGAGACTCGGAGCATTCGCTGGACATGATGAGATCACCCAAGAAAAAACACTTACACTCCCAGTAGCCTGAACACATGTCTGTCGGAGCAACACGGTGGGAGGAGGAGGAGGAGGAGGAGGACAGGCCGTCATGGCCAGCAATAAAACACACACACACACACACACATTTAGGAACACACAAATTTTGGCTCCAATATGAGCGCAGGTGGTGACAGTATCGATCAGAGGTGTGCTTGTTTGGGAAATCACAGATCGTGTGTGTGTGTGTGTGCGTGTGTGTTTGGGAAGATATCTAAAGCTGATGGGATTGAGCAAGTAAACACCATATGGGAGCAGCTTCATTGGACCAGGACCAAAGCAGTCCCCCTACTCCAGAGAGAAAAACTCTGCGCCTCTGGCCATGGCACAGTCAGTCTGAGATTCACCGCTCAGTTCTCCTCAATCCATCCTCCCACTTAAGGCCCGCATCAACCTGCTGCCCTGCAGCTTCCAGACAGTCTGAATATGAAGATGCGGGCCAACAGGGGAGAGAGGCTGCTCAGCCAGGCCCCCTCCTCCTCCTCTCCTGGAGTGGGGAAGGACGAGGAGGCTTCTTGGGCTTTAATTAATGCCAATTATGCCGGGGCAGTCATTAATCCTGGCACCCCAGTATTAGCTGATGAAAACAAAACCATTATATTTTTGCCTGTGCACGTGCCAGCAGCTATCATTAAGGAGCAGTCAGAAATTGTGTGGGTGAGGACACTGGGTAGGGAGGCAGGGATCAAGATGGCTCCCTCCTTTGGTGCGTGTGTGTGAGTATGTGTGTGTGTGTGTGTGTGTGTCCCTCTGTGTCCTCAAGTAGGCGAAACTGTCTCTGAAAGCCAATTCAAGTTGTGTGTAAGGGTTTTCTGTAGGAGGATGTGGGGAGAAAAGTGTGAAAACACACCCATCACCAGTTTTGCTAGGACCTGCTTGTCTCTCTAACGTTAACCCTCTGACAATAATGCACACATTATAGGTGACATAAGGTCACAAAACATACATAATGCATAAAATGACAGGACACATCATTCTTCATATTACGCCAAGCATCCAAGATCAGCATATTGTGCTCATCACTGGCAAATCCCAGATGATGTCCTGTTCACTGGAGCACACAGTTTCTGATTGGCTGTCACACTCTGTTGGCTTTCCTGGTGAGATGTGCGCTATTTAGGGAACTGGGCGTGATTTAGGTACATGTCACAAAGACAGGACACAATGAGGGCACAGAGCACTATGGTCAAAAAAGAAAGAAAAGAAAAATGCAATGCCACTTGATAATAAATAGGTGCTTACACAACTCCAGGTGATGCTACAACAAAAACTACCATCACACAAAATGGAATACTGCACAAAACATGCACAATCATACTTGAGAAGCCATTCAAACCCGGTCACACACATGCCTTCCTCTGAGCATGTGTGTGACAGCAGAGGGAGAAATAAAGTGACACTGTGAAAACAAGATCAGAGATGCAACAGAAGACCAGCAGACAAAGTAAAAGATGAAGAGTGGTAGATATATGAGTCGACCAGAAGAACAGATAAAGGCAGGGAGGTGAAGGGGGAGTAGTTAGTGGGGAGAAGGTACTGATACCTACCCTGCCCTTCCTCTATCTAGCTCCCAGCCTCTGGACTGGCCTGGTCTGGGTTGGGCTCTGCTGTTTCACTGGGGCAGGGCGACCCAGAACCACATGCCTAGAGAGGGTAAGAAGAAGGAGGAGGAAAGGGTGGAGGGAAAGGTTGATGGAGTATCAGAGATGGAAAAAGAGGGAGCAGAAAGTAGAAAGAGAAGAATAAATCTGAAAGAAGGACTGCAGGATCAGTAAAGACTGTAAGAGCGTGCACACACAAACACACACACACACACACACACACACACACACACACACACACACACACACACACACACACACACACACACACACACACACACACACACACACACACACACACACACACACACACACACACACACACACACACACACTAGGCAAATAGAAAAGATGTCAGTACTCGGAAGGAGAAATAAGGACATATGAGAGAGAGACCACATCCCACACAACCTGTCACTTCTCAGAAACACATTTGCAAATACACACTCATGTACATTTGGTCTATTATGAAAGTCTCTGTGGAGTTTGTTCTATTGATCGGGTACTTTTTTACTTAATACACTTCCTTTTTACAGCTCGTCCAGCAGAGAGTCGGAGACTGGTTTTCTGCCAACGCTCGATTTTTCCTGTCTTTCCTTCTTTCCTTGCAACCTTTTCGCCTCTCTCACACACACACACACACACACACACACACACACACACACACACACACACACACACACACACACACACACACACACACACACACACACACACACACACACACACACACACACACACACACACACACACACACAATCACTCAGTGCAACCACCAGTGCACTTTTCTCTGGGTTGTGTAAGGCCTCAGTGTGTTCAGGCTTGGTGACATTTACAGCAGTGCAAGTTCCCTATTTTTTCCCCAATAGCAGCGGGATTGGAGGCATAAAACTAACATTTCACGCCTGGAGAGTGGAGAGCAAAAGAGAACAAAGAGGCAAAGCATGAAAGAAACACAAAAAAGAGAGAAAGACTGAAAGATGGCAGGGAAAGTACTTGCAGGGAAAGTGTTGCTTGTTTTAAGGTCAACCATCCTACAAGGACTTTGGTCAAAGGCAGAGGGAATTTCTCCCCCCAACGCCTAAACAATCTCTCTTAATCTTCTCATCTTTCCTTTATTTCTCTTACTTTTGCTCAGGTTGAGGTGCGGCTGGTAAAATAAATATTAATTGCTGCTCCAAGAAGAATTGGGGCACCATACCTCCTCTATCTCACCTGAGATGAGGCTGTCCATATAGAGTGATGTATGGACGCTACCTGGTTGGTATTAATAGTGGCTTAATGATGTCTCTGACAATTCCACCAGTTAATTTAACGCTGTGCTGTCCATGCGCACACACAAACACACCAAACCACATACTTACGCATGCATGCCACGGCTCACGTTCCCACAGTAACACGCACTTAATGTGCACACTCCCATATGTACTCATACAAAACACGCTCACACACTGAGGGGCATGACGGCATCAGGCCCCTAATCAGCCAGAGTGATTACCTGGCCACCACTACAAGGGCTATTTATCAGGGAATCTCAACTTGCTCTGCAGGTTGTAGCAGCATACGGAGTGAGTTATTAAAAGCACACACACTTGACTAACTCCGCAAACCTCTTGTAGCATCCTCTCTCTCTCTCTCACACACACACACACTCTTACAGCATCTTCCTCTCCACTGCGACTCGGACTGCCCTCTGCTTCCCCGAATGAGTCGTCCGTGGGAGGGTCTGTGGCGTCGGTGGGGGGATCGCTGACATGGGAGGCTGAGGACTTGGAGGGAGAGCTCTGCCTGGGAGCTGGGGTGGGTGCTGTGCCGGGGGACAAGTTGAGTCAGATGCAGCTACACATTGGATGTGTGATTTGTGAGAGGAACAAACCGAAGACAGACAGACATGAACAGATAGAGTACTTACGCGAGTTGGTGGATGGTGTCGTGGAGGTGACTGGTGTCAGATTCATTTGAGAAATGTCAAAGTCGTCACAGTCGTCCGTGTCCTGGGCCGTGCCCACGCGGCTGAAGTAAGAGCTGAATGCCTCTGAGGTTCCTGCTAAGCCGGGCTGGTCTCCCTTCTTTGAAGGCATGGCCGGGGGCTTCGCCAGCTGGAAATCCTGAAGGAGGAGGCAGAAGTTAGTCAGGTCAACAAGTTGACTCACAGCACAGAGGCAGTTCATAATATAACCTGCTGTACTATATTTAACGGGAATTTAACTGAATTTGATAAAGATCACTTGATCAATGTGGCTAAAATCTGGACCTACCTGCATCCAGTCTCAATATGCCTTTTTTTCGCTCACCTTTATCTCGTCTCTATCTTATTACTTTTTGTCTGAGTCTCCGTCAACAGTCTCACTCGTTACAGTGTTTGGTCTCACGGGTGAGACTGTTGGCAGGACAGACTCTGAATTTAGTTTGGTCTTGACTAAATTTCAGCCCCCGCTCTTTGAGATTAGGAAGTAAACAAAAACAGTAAGAATGCCAAGTTCAGGCACTGACCATGTCTGTAATGTTGACAAACTGCTGAATATGTTCCCCACCCCTCTCTCCTCATCCCCTGTCATTCCTCTGCTGTTGGACATCTAATGAAGGAATTTAATGCTCCAAGTAAGAAATATAAAACTATGAGTTTCTTCCAAGTCCTAGTTTCATACATACATACATTTTTTAATTAACTTATTTGCGTCATGACCACACTTTCCAAAAAAGGGCCATGTGGAAAAGTCCCAGCAGAAATCATAAATCTGTTCTTAATTCATCGGCTGCCCCCACCTTGAACATCTCCTTGCCCATCTTCTTCCCCCTCTCCCCGTGCTGCGGACTCGACGACGCTGAAGGGGAAGGGGCTGAAGCGCTGGCTCCAGCACCTGAATGGCTCTCGCCGGCTGGAGTCATAGGCGTGACAGGGGTGAGAGTCTGGAACATGGCGGCGGGCAGGGTGCCCACAGGCTGGGCAGGGAGGTAGGCTGTAGGGGAGAAGGCTCCAGCTGCCATGGCTGCCCACTGCTGCTGAGTGGCAGGGAAGATGTTGGCCTGGCCCCAGATGAGAGGCTGACCGCCTGGCAGCACTTGGGCTACTGGGCCCAGTGGAGACTGGACCCCAAAGGCCAGCGGTGTCTGGGCAGCAAACGCCTGCTGGGACCAGTGGCCGGGGGGTACTGCTCCCATTGTCACATAACCTGGTGGTGAAGAGATAGAGATTAGGAAAAACACAAAACAGTGAAGGAGCAGAGGAGGAAGTCATTATAATACCGACAGTTCATAAGCTCACCACTGATTTTCTTCTTCACATAAACACGCACACACCCATGATAATCACCCATGCATCACGAGATTCATGGGTGCTGCCCTACTTCTGCCTGCAGCTACTGTGGTGTCTCTTAATGGTCATGGTGAACTCTCATAATCACCTCCAGAATGAGGCAGAGTCATTAAGAAAAGGCAGAGTGTAACTAACAATCATTAAAATCATCACTAGAAGCCTATTCTATTACACACTTGCTATCCTCCCATCTCCAGTTGTTACCTACAGGAGACGAACTTGACATTTGACCTCAGCTTCACCGTAACTGACATGTGAAGGGAGAGGAGGAGACAAACAAAGGTGAGGAGTAAAGATGGAGAACCAGGGAAATGATGAAGTACACACCCACATCACACACAACATAAATCCCATAGGCCCTGTGCAAAGTCTTCACTTTAATCTGTTTTATAACTGTCTTATGACCACCACAGTCACGTCAGGTAAGCCAGCAGCCCCCGAGACAACTAATGATGCATTTCATATTCAACACAGAACCAACAACAGCATTTCTCTTGCATTTCAATTCTGTTCCATCCCTCTCCATTTAACTCAACCCCTTCTCTTCGCCCATCTCTCTGTCCTCTGCCTCCCCTGCTCTCCTCATCTCTTTTCTCGACTCTCTCTCCCGCTGTGTTTGTTTCTCTTTGCATGTACCAGTGGTGTATTTTAGCAGAAATGAACAAGGTCCCACCTGAGGGCACAGACGCAGGATTGAAGGGGGCAAACAGTTCCGTGGGAGGATGCAGGCCCAGCGAGGGGTCAAGGGTGTTGGCTGGAGAGGCGGGAGTCTGTGCGGGTTGTGATTGGAGGAAGGGGTTTAAGGAAGAACAACAGCTTGAGAGACAGCTCGGTGGAATTGCTCTCAAGGTTTTTACAAGATGCAATTCACAAACTGCCTGTGTGTTACAGCTACTCACCGATGGAGACGTGATGTCGGGAGGTGTGGACATGTCTCCAAAAATCTCTAATTGGTTGATATTCTGAGAATCAGAAAAAATACACAACAGCAGTCAGGCAGCAATAGCAATACTGTTATAGCATACACGTCCTCTGAAGCAGTTTCCATTCTGGTGCAACATGCATCACACTGCATGCAACACGACAAAGCTCGGAAAGTTTGTGTACCTACCTGAGCTCTGTGGCGGCAACAACGACGAGGTTACAGAGGGGTGAGGAGACATGGAATAATGGGATGAAATGATCGACATGGATGACATACCTACCAAGAATTATCACAGTCATCTGCTCCAGATTAAGTGCTTTCCAGCAGCGGATCTAAATACAGACGAGCACACCGCCCTGCATCATTACTGTACTGCTGTCTTCTTCTGGACAAGTCATTAATGTTTCCCTCTTGTAGGAGACGCGTGGTGTGCCTCAGAGGGAGCAGCTATCAAAGACAGCAGCCTTTCTATTTGATCTGAATTTGTTCTGTATCGGTTTATGTCCTTTCACTTTCTCCCCCTGATCCTTCTCTTAGGATCCGCCCCCCCCCACATTAATAATATCTTCAGGCCGGTGGCAAGAGAACAAAACCATTTTTAGTCGATAAAGGAATTTAAGCCTTGAATACATGGTCAGAGATTTGCATAAATCACACATGCGGATAATTTCTTTTAAAGATAATGAATGTTCTTAGAATATCTTCCCTCTTGTTCGCTCACATAGGTCACACATAGACCACAAAATTCTTTATACATATATCAGAAAATGGATCTGTGAGCATGGCGTTTTACACTTATGGATCTCTATGGGAATGCTCGGCTAAGAGAGGAGGGGGAGGGGGCTGTAATGTGGACTATTGTTGCTGCCGAGTCTAGCTTAGCAGATAAACATCAACTCGACAAGACGATAAGCTTGATACCAACGATACGCAAAATGGTGCATCCACAGCGGCTGATAAGAGCACGTACATGGGAGTAGATTCATGAAACACATCTTTAATAAAGACTTTTTCCTGACCTAAATTCCCATAGCTGTTAGTGAATGTTGTGGCACAACATTCAATACCACAGAGGCTTTGCTCACGTTCTTTAAACAAAAAAACACAGGAGAGTGTTGGAGCAGCACAGGAAGCTGGACAATTATAGACTTTCTGTCCACTTGACTCAATATGCTTTACGTGTGTGGTAACGCGGTGGCGGGGTCAGGTGGCTGTGATTATCAGACCGTTATGAATGCTTTATTAATGTGCTGTGGACGGCTCGACTCGGCGAGTGGGTCTGCAGGTGAGATGAGACCGTCCGCCCCTCCCCTGCCCCAGTTCCCTGACAGGCACTCTGACCTTTATGTCCACTCCAACTTTACGATCCAAGCTAGTGGACTGTTTTTCTCTCGACTACACAGCTTCGCACACCCGCAGGCGTGGACACGCAGGTGCACCCATACATACGGTACTCCACTCAACCAATGGCTAAACCTGGTTACTATGGCAACAGCAAGGTTGCATGTTTTATTCATAAATGATAGGGGTCACGAGTTGGGGTGACTTACAACTAGAGAAGAACAAAAGTGGTGCAGTGCTGACGAGGAAACGAGACAGGAGATCGTCTGAGGATAAAGGACCAGTTCGCGGGAGCTGACAGGTGACATTTAGGAGATTATATTCTGCCTTCAAAAATACGGAAACCAGTGGAAACATGAAAATAACAAGAGTGCCGTGCTTTTCTGTATGTCTGTATGGCGCTCCTTACCTGAGTCACCATTTCCAGGTCTAAGTCTATCAGAGCTGCCACTTCCTGCTGCTGCGACGGTTCAGTTTGTTGTTGTCGGAGGGGCTGACCGTGGTAATGATGATGCTGAGGATGGTGGTGAGGGGTGAGATGTCCGTTCTGCAATCGCAACCCCAGTGTTAGATGGCAGGTGGGATGAGAATGTCCACACAAACAAACATATTAGTTGTTTTTTCATTCGCTCAAGAGAGAAGGTGAGACAGAAGGGAGTGAGGTGACACCCACCCACCGACACACACACATGGACACACACACACGCTCAGACACAGACCACGTGAAGATTTAAAGACGTTTAAGTGTAAACTACAGCACTGAGCTGGGGTTTAAACCACCTTTGTGTTTCTGTAAAGCCTGCTCCCCTTGTGTCAGGAACCACAGTGTGAGACAAATGGAGAGGCAGACAGATACACAGAACAGAGCTGCATTATCCAACTGCTGTGTGCTCTGTGTTAGAGCAAAGGTAGGGAGGGAAAAAGCAGCTTCTCTCACTAGCTGGATCCTTCAACACTTGATAAATACATGATAAGTCTGTTTTATTATTAGTTATAAACATCTAAACAAACAACAAACAAATTTATCCTACTTTTTACATTTGTACGTTCTAACTATTACAAACCAACACAATAAATGTGTTTGCACGTGTTTCTTTTCTCTCCTGACACGTGGACATACATCATCATCAACTGCGGGAGAAGAAGCCCCAGCTTTTTCTTTTCTGCTCTAGCACAATGATGATGGTTTGTGCCAGACCTTTCTCCTGAACTGGCACTGACACATTATGTGCAGATTGGTCTGGCAATGCAAGAGCATTTGGTCCAGTACAATATAGCTGGGCATCTTCTTTTCTTTGGATGAAAGCATGACATATGGCCATCATTAGGTGATGGTGAAGAACAATAACATCTTGCCCAATACTAATTATTTCTGGAAATACCGTCCATTTTTCTACTGCATGGTTTTTTCCCTTCATCTTCTGAAAATATGAACTCATAATGGTTCATTCTAAGGATTTACCTGACAGTTGGATTGAAACACAGGGTAACTGCAACTCTGCTGCTGCCTATTCCTCTTGTTGTCTTTCTTCACTCTCAGTCCATCCCTTTCTCTCTTGCCCTGCCAATTATCCCACTGTGCCCATTAAACGCTCTCGCCATCTCTTCGCCCGGCCCTTCATCTTCATCAGTACAGCCGCCACCTATCAATTAGCCATCTCCAGGGAAACAGTAAGTACCTGTGCACATGTGCTCTGCATACAATTAACGCAACCCCTTTAATTAATGCCACCTTGCTGACTGACCCCACCCACCACACACACACACACACACACACACACACACACACACACACACACACACACACACACACACACACACACACACACACACACACACACACACACACACACACACACACACACACACACACACACACACACACACACACACACACACACAACTCTAAACAACACACAACTGCGCTATATGTCACCCAGAGACATGAAAAACCCCACCTGCACACTTCGGAGGTTGTTTTAACCTAACTGTTATTTAAACTAGAAATTTTAGACATCATATCATACCAAATCATATCTCATCAAGTGTTTGAGCGGAGTCGGTGTGTTTGGCTGATTGCTACTATAACGCTGACCTTTCCTTGTGTAAAGGTAGCGAGGGCCTCTGTTGATTCAACACGCGTTCTCAGTTCTTACAGAGTCAAGGGCTCAGTAGATTGAAATGCTGTGGGTTTGTGTGATGTGTGCGTGTTTCATTGATTTGTCATCACTTAAGAAGGTGACAAGAGTAAACCACAGAAGAAATTGCTCTAGACAGGAGGTCACATTTCTGCCATTTCAGCTGAGGTGTGGTGTGTGTGTGCAGCTGTGATCTCATCTGAGGCTACTGTCCACTGTCAATCCCTCTGCTGAGAAGACAATGAACCTCTCTCCTGCCAATGCAATAAACAGTAAATCCAGCCCAAACAACGATTGTCAGAAAACGGATGCTGCTCGAGGTCGCTCAGTAGTCACAGCAGGTGCCGCTGCAGTGGTCACACCGTGTTGGCAGAACAGGAAGAAAACATCCAGTTGTTAAATTCACAGATTATGTCAAGGTAGTTAACGCTAATTCAAGCCCTGCAAGTCACTCAACAGAAATTATACATTTCCGTGGTGGATCATAATAACTTTCATTGTGTAGGTATATTTCATATCTCATTAGCTGAATCGATTTTAGTGATGTTAAAATTGGAGTTTATATACATTGTACTGCCAGCAACAGTAGCATTGCAGTAACATTGCACTGTAGTTATTTCCACTAAATTGCAGTTGTCATAACTTCCTTGTTTCTTCTCGAGGCTGAAGTATACAACAGGAGGCTACTCAAATTTACAACTTAATGTGAATGGAGTATTTTGACATTCAAGTAGGTGTGACATCATTCAACCCATAGAGAGCAGCACAGGCGCAGCTTTCTGCCCTGTGTCTGGATATATTTTGTACACTAAATCACCTGTACATTCAAATTACAAAACACAGACTGCCTACTACAACCATATTCTTACATTTCTATTATCCATTTATGTTTATATGATCGAGGGTTATATTTACTCCCTCTGACTGGCTGGGAAGCTGAAAAGACTTGGGTCCACTGTCTTTAAACCAGAATGGACGACTGGTCCAATTGGTTGCACAACAAAAGAGAAATATTGGATTTGTGCAAGTTCAGACACTGGCCAACACAAAAGCAATCCAAATAGCAGCATGTGTTGAGGGCTGGGTGAGGAGAGAACAGGAATACCATGGTGCCTGTAAGCCTCTTAACAAAGATGGGGATAATATGCAGCCAGGAAACCGTGAGAAATGTACAAAGTGGGATAATGGGTACCAGTAGTGATGTGGGGGAGTCCAGTTTTAAGGGGTTTCATGATGAAACACTCACTGTCAGGGGGAATACACACACAGAGGTGGTGGACTCTGGCTGGACTGAGGTAAGATCTGCAGAACAGCAATATGAGATGACGTGTTGACACAGGAACACAGGACAGCGGCCTGGTTATTGGGAGTGTGAAGATTTTAGCAGATTACATCAGGCAGCGGTATAACTAGCATCTTTATAGGCGGATAAAGAGCAGCTGAGTTATAGTGCAGCCTGACAGTGGTCAAGGTCAACTTTCATCATCACCACTGGCAGTGGAAGGCAATAACACCAGCTTAAACACACACACACACACACACACACACACACACACACACACACACACACACACACACACACACACACACACACACACACACACACACACACACACACACACACACACACACACACACACACACACACACACAGATAGATTTCCCCTGCAAAGACTCTCACGTCATGTCTCACACAAACAGAGTGAAAACATCCTCAGGTACAGGTTCAAAAACACGAGGCCATGCACATTTACAGTCAGTCGTGTAATTTATATCCATTGAAAGGAAGATGTGAGTGAAAAAATGTGTCCTGATGCAGTCTGGGATAAGGTCATGCAGGTTTTGACTGGACTCGGCACAAACCACGGCCTGGCATGCTTCATCGAGCGAACTGACGTGACACAGACATCCACACAGACATAGATTATCCAAAGTTAACCATAAGGAGCAGGCAGCACGGGGCATGAGGAGAAGGGCACCAGCCACCACAGACAGTACAGCACAAGCAGAGGAGTAGCACAGCACACCGCACAAGAGCACTGGGTCCCAGCAAACCTCTCAGGGAAAAAAATCACAAACACACCGGATCACTGTGTGGGACATATGTTCGCAGCAGGAGGTGGAATCACTGCAAAATTACTTTATACGGCACTAAAAGGAGAGGGCACCAAAGGCAAATGCTTTGCACTCGAGTGTGACTGCTGAGAGGTTTGTCTGAGAGGGGGAGGCAGGCTGGGCGTTGGGACACGGGCAAAACAAATGGTCACTCACTGGGTGTCGCTTTGGGACATCATAGACCCCTTCCTTCTGCTGACTGGTGGGAACCTACACAATCGGCCAATAAAGTCAGAACAACCAAGAGTGCCTGTTACCTCTGGATTAATCAGGCAATGAAACGTTATAGCACTGCAACACACTGGATGCCAACATACAACCCTGGCTCCTCAGGAATCAAATGTATCACTAGCAGAGTGAGAGAGAGAGAGAGAGTGTGTGTGTGTGTGTGTGTGTGTGTGTGTGTGTGTGTGTGTGTGTGTGTTTGCAGGGATAATCAGAATTAAAATCTGTGAATTAAGGACTCATCTACTCGGCAAATCGGCCTCTGGTGATGGTGCCCATTTCTTGCCTTCTGCCTAATAAAGAATGGATTGGGCTGCTTATCACACCCACAGACATGTAATAACTCAGATTGTCACACACATGGAGACATGTAATATCTATGTCACGCAGGCAGATAAATCTGACAGTGTGCGAAATGAGAGGAGGCAATGAGAACTGATAGCAAAATGCTGATATATATATATGAATCATACGAATGCTGTGGTTTTGTTTCTCCTAAAGTGACACAGTGTTTGAGATAAAGTTGTATTCTTCTCTAGATGGATTGCCCTGATTGCCATGTGGTAAATGAAAAACTGCCCTGTTGAAGAATGTGGGTATCTGTTGAGCACAGTCTGTCCCATTCTTCCTCCTCTTCTTGATGCCTTGTTTACTTCTTTACACATGTTTAATTCCAAAAGCCTCCATCTTTATTCATACATTAGTTCCTCAGTGGCTGGGGGCTGGTTGAGGCTCACGTTTCTTACGCTTGATGTGTGTCTGTGGGCTTGTCTGTGTGTGTGTGTGTGTGTGTGTGTGTGTCTGTGGGTGTGTGTGTCTGCGTGTGTGTGTTTGTGTCTGTGTGTGTGTCTGTGTGTGTGTGTGTGTGTGTGTGTGTGTCTGTGTGTGTGTGTGTGTGTGTGTGTGTGTGTGTGTGTGTCTGTGTGTGTGTGGGTGTGTGTGTGTGTACAGTTCTCTGTTTGTGTATGTTTGTGCACGCGCCAGCACTCTTTTCTATTTTCAATCCATTTTATTTAAAGATCAAACGAGAGGCTGGTGATTAATCTTTCTTTCCCCCCACTTTCTTTCATCTCCTCGGGAAGAAAAAAGAGGGAGGGTAGGCGAGAAAAAGGGGAGGGGTCCGCCTTCCAAACAGACCAGGAATAACCTCCATATAAACAGTACCCTCCCCCTCTTCATCCCTTGGAGGTCTACCCACATCTCTGAGGGGTTCACCCAGAGAAAGGCTTGTCTCTCTAGGGTAACTCGCTCTTGCTGTCAAAGCCCTCTAGAGAGTGCTGGCTGGTTGGTCACCTCGGATTCTTATTCTCTTAAATTTTTCTTGTGTTTACTGTATATGTCTATAGTGTAAAAATAGGCCATTCAATTTATGAGCGGGCCAAAAATGTTTGTCCCCTTAAGGAGGGATGTAGCTGGTATCTGTTAGTGAGCGATTGAAAGATTAAATCTGCTTTGAGGAGCTCCAGTCTGTATCTTAACCACACTAGCTACAGTTTCACGCTGACTACAAGATGATGACGACAGAACTCAGACACAAGCAGGCGAGATGAGCCTGTGAATACCTGATAAATGCCCTCCTCTGATTGGTCACGGATGGGCTCGTGTCCCGCCTCAAACACAATGTACTACAACGTCAGCAGCAGAGGGATGGGAGGAGAACAAGAAGCGGGAGAGAAATTGGAGGATAAAGAAATCGAGAGAAAAGTGTTGAAACTGTAAAGGTCGTTAATCAAACAGCATTGTCAATAGGTTCTCATCAACAAGCAGCTGAAGAACAGATTCTGGTGACACATGGAGGAAAATCTAAGCAGCTGAGAAAACGAATACATCTTTCAGCTAATCATGCACCCCAACTGGCGGACATGCACACAGAAGCACAGCTACAATCCCAGCACTTACTGTTGGTGACTCCACATACACATCTGCGGACATCTGACCCTCCATACTGCACGTAGAGTGCTGCTACCACACTTTAACCAAACAGGGGCTGTCTCCCCACAGTGCACACAGAGAGGAGCAAGCTGACTGACTGGAAATGAAGCAAGTGACAGCAGCAACGTGATTGGTCAGGAAGTTACCTGGTAGACCGGGTCCTCCAGATCCTCCTCCAGTATTGTCTGCAGGTGAGCAGCGGCAGGGGAGAGGGAGACAGATCAAACGGGGAGACGAGAGGAGCAGAGGGGAGGGGAGAAGACAGAAGAGAGGGGAAGAGGCGGGGAGTTATGCTAGTGGCGTAGAAAGTGTAGGCGGAAAGCACAGCGAGACGGAGCGGCTTCCCAGCATTCAGATAATCATTTTAGCAATCGTCAGAGAAAGGGACACAGACGGAGAGATAAAAGAGAAATTAAACAGGAGATGCACAGAAGACAGAAGAGATGGAGGTGACATAAGCTCAATGGGCAGATGGTGCCACTAATGAAATCTAAAAGTGGCTGCTCCCTATGTCACTCATCTGCACTGATGTTTTACTTGACTCGTCTGTCAGGAGTCTCCTGGATGAAGCTCATCATACTTAGGGCAGATTATCGAGGTAATGGTAAAGAAACAGAAAGAACAGCAAGAGGGATTTGGGAAGTGTACCTGGTAGACGGCCTGCTCGCACTGCTTGTCTTTCTGGGCTTTCTTCTCTATCTCCTCTCTCTGCTTTATCTCGTAGATGAGCTGGAACAAGTCCCGCAGGTCCAGGATCACAGGCTCAGCCTAGGAGGACAAGGACACAACATTATCGTGCCGCCCATCAACACTCACATGCTGACAGGCACACACTATACACACTCACAGCATTGATCAGAACGCATGTACTGCAACCACACCGGGTTATTCCAGAAAAAAACCTGCTACGTCCTCGTTCACTCTCCACACACACGTCTGCACAATCACAGCAAACTCTGGTTCAGTCAAGAGCAGATCGTTTTTGTCTTTACCTTGTACCACCCTCTTGTCAGGGGAACAAAAGCACTGACAACAAACCCATTAGATGACTCACGACTTATAACTACTGTCACATCACAACAGCAAAGTCTCTCATTGTACAACAGTGTTTCAGAACTAATCCATTATTGACTGGAGTTATGCGAAGTGCACCCAGAGTTCACAGACTGAACGCTGCCTTGCATAAAGTCGTCCTATTTTAGTGTTGTCTTTCTCCGAGATGTTCTCAGCTCAGAGCAGACACTCTGGGGCAAACCGTGGCCCCTGCTGAGCCAACAGTAAAACATACTGTCTCTGACTCCTTCAGACTTAGATCCCGCTGAACATTTGACAGTACATGCTAATCTCCCTCTTTTCTTTCCGTCTCCCTTATATTCTTTTCTCGCCTCTGCTCTATCAAACCATGGTGGTAAGATGAGTGGAGGGGAGGAGGAGTGGGCAGCTCAGGAGGACCACAAAGATGAGATAACCTCAGTTAAGCATTCTTAATTTACATGACTAATTCATTGCCCATGGCAACCATGATGAATGATTTTATAATAAAATGTAGCGATAAGGAGTTTTACTGTGGAAACGCAGTTCCATTTAATTCTACTCAGATTGGGATTTCTTTTTCACCCAGATTAAATTATGGTTTTGGTTATTGGCTGGGTATCTCTAGGATGTTCCTGATTTCATTTCTTGGTAAATTGAATTTTCCTCAACTAGCCTCCTCTTTATCAAACTCAGTTAGTGCTTTTCTACGACCTCCAGAATTGTGTGCCTGAACATACTGCACAACTAGAGAAAGAATATGCGATCACAGCAATGATTACAAATTAAAAACCTGGGAGAAACTTTCAAACTGGACTGCAGAGTATGTGTTACTTCTCTTCATCTTTATTTAGATTTATGGAACCTTGGTGCTAAAGGGTGAATTTACAAACAGGCATTTGCTCCTCGACTCGACTGAGGGTTGGATGCCTCTGATTGACACTACTGAAAAAAATATAATTATACTTTTCTACTGTCAGAAGAAAATCCTAATATATATAAGTGTAGATGTATGGAAGTGCTGTGTAAATGGGTTAAGGTAACTTGAAGTGTAAAGTTGAGTGGTAGTTAAGACTAGGAAAAGCACTTTATAAATGCAGTCACTTTATTCATTTTTCCTTCGTTGTTGCTGTTGTGATGTGCTCATGACGGCCATTTTCAAAGAGACCTAAATAAAAATATTTAATAAATACAGATGAAATAAGCTCTTTCAAAATAGCTTTACATTTCTGACACTGAATCGTCTTTAAACTCACCTACGATTCAACAAATTGGATACATGGCTGCATTCCTAACAAATAGACCGATTACAACCATAACTTTCCGAAAAAGTGCTTAAGTGCAATAAACAAAGAATAATACAATAGGTAAAGTAAAGCAAAAAGAAAATTTAAAAGGTAACCAGGGAACACTATGCACTGGCACTTAAAAAAGGAGACACTAATCGAATGCTAGTGAAAAGAGGTGGGTCTTTAAATGGGACTTAAAAATATTCAGAGACTGGGCTGCACGGATGTGCAGGGGGAGGCAGTTCCAGAGTCTGGGGGCCGCTACTGCAAAGGCTCTGTCCCCCCTGGTTTTTAGCCTGGACCTGGGCACTTCCAACAACAGTTGGTCAGCTGACCGTAGTGCTCTGGAGGGGATGTGGTGGTGGAGAAGATCAGACAGGTACGTGGGGGCCAGACCATGGAGGGATTTGTAAACAGTCAGTAGAAGTTTAAAATCAATGCGGTAGCGGATGGGGAGCCAGTGGAGTGATGCGAGGACCGGGGTGATATGTTCGCGCTTTTTTGTGCAGGTGAGGATTCGGGCGGCTGAGTTCTGAACCAACTGCAGGCGGCGGAGCTGTGATTGATCAATGCCGGTGTATAGAGCGTTACAGTAGTCCAGTTGAGATGTTATGAAGGCATGGATGACTCTCTCTAGATCACTCTGGGGCAGGTAGGATTTGATCTTAGCTAGGGTTCTCAGGTGGAAAAAGCTTTTCCTAACTACTGCACTGACCTGCTGCTTGAGCTTGAAGGCACTGTCAAAAATCACGCCAAGATTTCTGACAGAAGGCCTGATGTTAGAGGCGAGAGGGCCCAGGGCATCGGTGGAGAAGCCCGTTGATGATTTGCCAAAAACAATGATCTCTGTCTTACTCTCATTGAGGTTGAGGAAGTTTGCACCCATCCATGCCTTGATGTCAGCCAGACAGTCAAGCAATGGATGGAGTGCAGCCTGCCCATCAACCCTTAGAGGGAGATACAGCTGGATGTCGTCGGCAAAGCAGTGGAAGGAGATGTTGTGTTTGACCAGGATTTCCGCTCGGGGTAAGATGTACAACAGAAATAGAATGGGACCTAGTATAGAGTGAAGTTGAGGAAAGCCATGAGTGTGTGTGTGTGTGTGTGCATGCGTGTGTGTGTCCAAGCCAAAGAGCAACGTTTCATGGCCCTAGGAGGATGGATATGCCATTAGAGCTGGTGACACACACTCAGATCCTCATCGACCCACTATGGGAAATCAATATGGCTACAGAGCGAGCCAGCTGGATCCTGACTAAACAAGCAAGACACACAAAGACACAACAACAGCAACAACAATCATAACAGGTGCAAAAAGGGTACTCAATATCATATAGAGTATGTTGCTGCAGGACTGAACATGAACCTGTCTACACACACACACACACACACACACACACGCGCACACACGCACACACACACGCGCACACACACAGGCACAACACAGAAATACACAAAACCTAAAGCTATAGAGCTCTACAGAGTAAACAGTTTGTTTGATGAGCAGCCCAAAGGGACATGAGCTGGTGTTCAAGGGTCCTTATCTAAATGTCAAGAGGCTCCTACAATTGAGAAAAAACCCTGATGAATAACACATTAACCAACACACAAAGGGTACAGGGCGAGCCGTGTACAAACACATGCAAAGCCCTCAAATGCGCACAAGCACATCTCTGCAGACAGACACTGACCGACTGTGCCGTCTTGATAGCCACGAAGCGGTGGTTCCCCTCCTTCCCGCAGACGTAGCCAAAGGCTCGGTGGTCCGTGATGTCCTTGGCAATGTAGGAGATCTCATGGACGGCATGGTGGTGTAGGAGGACCTGAAGGAGGGCATCACAAAGCATTTAATAAATCATACACACATGGTCAAGAAGGTACAACAGAGAACTATTTCTTTAAAGATCACAACTTTATTCTTATGATATGAGTACTTTTTTCTTCATATGTTGATTTTATTGATAAAATCTCAGAGGCCAAATTCTCATTCGAAACATTCAATTTAAAAGGTCGGAAAATAAGTGAGGACTTAAAAAAGACCTTGCATCTTTCACATTTTTGATGCACTCATGTCCTTTCTGCTCATGTAAGTTATAATAATAATAATAATAATTTAAGTTTTCTTCTCTCTGTACCCTTTAAAGTCCTCGATGAAAAGGATATTTGGCAACTAGCAGTTAAATAAAAAATTCAGATGTAAAAATAAAAAGGACATGAACGCACTCATTCATACACAAAGATACAAAAATGCAACTCTACACATCTGTGGGAAGCTTAAAAAAATGATCTGACGACAACTCCCTCAAGTGTCTCACACAGAGACCTTGTATCCCGTATTAAACTGTTTCCAGCTCCCCTGCCCTCTCTAGTTTAGCCCGGGTGGGGAGTGCCAAGCTGGCATTGCCCGTGGCAGATGGCACTGTTTTTCCTGAGGACAGAGGGGGGATCGGTGACAATCACAGCTCGGCAAGCTGTCGACTTGATCACTTCATCTGTGCCCTCACTCTCAAAACACACACACACACACACACACACACACACACACACACACACACACACACACACACACACACACACACACACACACACACACACACACACACACACACACACACACACACACACACACACACACACACACACACACACAGAGAGAGAATACACAACTTAATATGCAACTGCCCTCTGTGAAGTCACACTAAATGTTTTTTTTTTTGTTAGTGACGATGCCCGCTGCAACCTGGGAGCAGAGACACACAGTCAGCACAATGACCCTGTAGCTCTCAAATGGATGCGAGGCACTGGACCGATATACATCAGAGGCTAAACACACACATCTGCTTGCTTTGAAGCTATTCAATAAGTAAGACGTGGCAGAGTACAGTGATACCAATTTGACATAGGGTCACACACACACACACACACACACACACACACACACACACACACACACACACACACACACACACACACACACACACACACACACACACACACACACACACACACACACACACACACACACACACACACACACACACACACACACACACACACACAGAGCGAGAGAGCCCAAGCATATAGATAATCACTGCATGAGTCAAGTCTTCTAAATTTAATAATTTGAATAATTATTATTATCACCACTGATAGACCTGAAAATGACAGCTAATGCAGTAAACGTACACGTACACGCACCCACCCACCCACACCCACACCCACACACACACCCACACACAAACACACACACACACCCACACACACAGCTCATTTGCAGAGGTTATTGAATTATCTCTGGGTAGGTGGTGAGGTGACAAAGAGAGTCTCTGATTCAAAGAGAGCAGAGAATGAGATGACTGCATAAATTCAATTGTTCCGTGGCGTCTTGGTGGCAAGTAGCTCACAGAGTAGAAACAATTGGCATACACAGATATAAACTACCTCGTTTGTCAGATGGGGTATAGAGGAGCCATTTTCTGATGTGCCGATTTAACAAAGTGCAAAATTTAACTTGTGTCATGTTTTCAGAGGAACAGTCACATCTGGGAAGTGCATGTCTTCATACACTGCCACCACTGTGGAACAATCTTGTGACAATATTGTTCTAAAATAATGAAACAGGTACTGTAGACTGTTACTATGAAGAGATGCGCTTGGTCCATCATTCATGTTGTGTGTAACCCAAAGGTTAACCCTGCAGTATCAATGATGGAGATTAATGTGAAATGGACTTTACACTTTTATTTTGAATGTAAAAAGTTCCAGGTAAAAAAGAGAAAATAATTATTTTTTTCTCTGAACATCCCAAAATCAATGTTGAATATTGCTTATTTCAGACTCAAGCAACACCTATTAACTGCTGCGATAGTGAGATAAGTAGAATAACCTTGCTTGGACCTTTGCTGTATTTCCCTCCACTTACAGGCTCTACTGTAACCACCAGTTTGTTGTTTGCACATTTAGAACTGGAACAAATGATATTATTCTCCTCAGATCTCTATTTCCATGTGACACAAGACCACAACCTACCGCTGTTTGTGCTGCAAAAAAAATCGCAATGTTTATGTTGCATCATTTTGAGTAAAGTTTGGACAGAATGGCAATATCACATCTCGGGAGGGTGGAGGTTGCTGGAGTAGACGTGTCTGGCAGCATCCACTATCAGATGCAGTCCAAAGTTGCTTAAATAGATGCACTTTCTGGTGAAATGTTTGCAAAAACAGGTGGGTGTATCAAAAAGTCGATACTGACTGTGTACTCTCTCGTATCTTCTCTCCAGCAATGTTGATATGCACTGCTGCTCTCTCTCTCTCTCTCACACACACACACACACACACACACACACACACACACACACACACACACACACACACACACACACACACACACACACACACACACACACACACACACACACACACACACACACACACACACACACACACACACACACGAGTGCGTGGTGTCTCTGAGGGACTTTGGGCAGCATGCCCTTCAGCAGTTGCTGGCCACTGAACCAAGATATTCCCCGTTACGCTGGGAGGAGGAGAAGCAGCAGGATCCTGTCTCCCCTCCCCTCCCAACACTTCACATCTCCTTCCTTGGGGGGGAACACATCATGAGGAGCTGCAGAGGCTGTCCGGTCTCCAGCCAGTAGGTCAGGTCTGAGATGAACAGTTAGCTTTGAGGCTTAATTAGTTCCGAGTGCTGCTGAGTTTCCCATTCAGTGCAGGTAAAATCCATTCCCTCGAGCTTGACCCTCCATTGTAAGTGGCAGGGTCGTCGTTAGTCAACATACAGTTTCAATATATTTGAATAGACCCAAAGTGAATGTATGGAAGAGTCTGGCATTGATACCAGTGTGTGCTGCACCTCTCTGCCTTATTTACCTTGTTATAGCCGCACCTATAACCTATAACACATACTTTTTTAATAAAGTATTTTCTGTTGTCTGAACTGCACTAATGGAATCTCTCTGATTTCATTCTCCGAGGCAGCAGCAGGCTGGCAAGCTCAGCCATTCACTCTCGTGAGTTCTTGACTTGACGTGGTGCGGCGGCCCCTGGCGAGGCTGACAAAAAGGCGGGGAAAGGGTGGTGTGCACGTGCGTCTGTGTGTATGTGTGTGTGCGTCTTGAGAGAGAGGCTGACAGAGAGAGAGAGATGCTGGCCTGGCCTGCCCTCTGCTAGATTAATGTCACCCCTCTTCTTCTCCTCCATCTCAAGCACAACCTCCCTCCACTCTGCATGACCTTCCCTCCTCCAAGAGAGAGGCCATCCATCCATTTGTTCACCCATACATCCATCCACCCATCTGGCTGACTGATGCACAGGAGGGGAATGAGACTGTCAAGTCTGAACCTCAGCAGAGTCTCTCCCTCTCTCCCCGTATCCCTCGCTCCCTCCCTTGCCATTAGGAGTGGTTGAAGGACTGATAGTAAGGACAGCATATCTCTATAGTTAATATTAATGTGCGGAGACAGAGGACAAGGTCTCCCTGTAGAGAGCTTTACATTGACATACGCTCAGTGATTCTCCACCTATCCCTCTAACTCTGTTTCAGTCTGCCTCTGTCCCCCGCTTTCATCCTAACTGTGTCTTTTTCATCTCCTCGTTTCCTCCCACAGTATCTCTCTTGTCCTTTTCCTGTTTCTTCTCTTCCACTGCCTTTGTGCCTCTGTATCCATCCCTTGTTCTCTCTTTCTTTCTCCCTCTCTATCTTATGGCGCAGAGAGTTTGAAGCTGCAAGATGGAAAATGAGACGAGAAATGAGGGTTATAAATAAAAGGAGGGATGAAGGACTGGACTCATGAGGGATGGGTTTTGCCGCATGCAATATGGCTGCTGTGTGGGAGGCCAATACCGTGTCCTGCCTAATACCCCACACTTTTGAGTTACTGCTGGGTAGTGGGTACACACTTTCTCGCGCGCGCACACGCGCACACACACACACACACACACACACACACACACAGACACACAGACACACAGACACACACACACACACGCACGCAGTGTCACAAACACCCAGCTCCTGCTGAGGTGTAAATCTGAGGCTTCACATGTCAGCCACTAAAGCCAGGTGTAGAGCAGCGAGCTTCACATTGAATCCAAACCAGATTATATTCACAGTCAGTGTACAGACAGACAGACAGACTGTACATGATATACACAAACAGCAGATGCTGACGCTGCGATATGTTTTTTCTTACTGCAGCTGCTAATATAAATGAAAGAAAACTAACATGCACAGGTAATTTCAGGAGGCTACAGGGAACAAACCAAGCGAAGAACCTTGAAATGGATTTCTTTAAAAGTTTATGGTATTAAGTCGGGCACTAATTTTACATTATTAACACTAAAAGAGGGCGAAATGGCCCGTTTAGTGAGGCTCTCATCCATCTAGAGCACCAGGTATCCTGGGGAATGTAGGCAGTATATTTCTGACTCAAGGATACAGTGACAGATATGGTCAGTGTGGGGACTGAACCTCGATAATATCTGTCAGACGATCCTTGAGTAAGAAATTTAAAAAGAAATCACTACACTATGCTCTACTGGTCACTTTCCCTTGAGCTGTGAGCACACTCATTCTGCAACGACTGAATTCACAGTTCGTCTGACCATTGGGTGTCTACATACAGTATGACTGGTCATACATTCTTATGATTATTTCTCATCATCAGTGAAACTGAGACCAACTCTTTTGTTGGGATTTTGTCAATTCTAAAAACTCTTTGGACAGTGGGGGAAAAGCTGTCACAAGAAAACAAAGAAGACTGAAGGGGGCGGGATGATGGCAGTCGGACAGCAGAGCTTAAGTAGATCCAGTTGGTCCAGCAGAAAAGCAGTGATGTAAGATGGAAAATGCATTATCCTGGAGCATAATATGAAACCAGTGCTGTCGCTGTTTGCAAAGAGGCAGACAATGGGATAGCCATGTTCTCTCATCTACTGAGGTCTTGTTCTCAGGGTTTCAATTAGGGCCTCCTGATTTCCCCAGGGGCCCCTCCCTCTCATGGAGATGCTTCATTAACAGGGGAAACACACAAATGCTGCATTCAGGCACGTGCACGCACAAACAAACACGCACGCACGCACGCACGCACGCACACACTTCTGAGCTTACCCCTGACTTCTCATCAAAGATCTTGATCCCTCCAAAGGAAACAGTCAGAAACACCTTCTGCTTGTGATCTCCTTTGGACCGTGCTGCTGCAGCTATACCCTGAGGACAAAAAGACACACACACACACACACACACACACACACACACACACACACACACACACACACACACACACACACACACACACACACACACACACACACACACACACACACACACACACACACACACACACACACACACACACACACACACACGGAGCAAATAACAAATAATGTTAGAAACAGGACAGAAACTTATGTACTGTGTAATGGGAAGGTGACCCCATAAAGAATGTTGGCCCTTTCAGCCAACTCTCAATCAAAAAGACTATTTTCCTTTTGGATGGTGTATTTTTCTTTTAGTTTGTCAGTAACTCTCAACACAAAACTCCCCTAAAAAAAACCATCAGCAATAAACATCACGGAGTGGCATCAATTTCTACCAGTCATACAGAGATGAAGTCATTCCACAAGAGGTACCGGAGCCTCAAAAGTCCAGGTAAAGTCTGCTGAGACATGCTCGTGTGATGGTTATAAACAACAATGACTTGGACAAAACTTCAGAACTGACTTCTTCTAGGATAGTCTTATTTTTTTAAATTGTTACAAACATTAAAAGCTATTTAAGGTGGAAAAACACATTCATACATAAGACTGTTAAATGGCATTATGGAAAAAAGCAGACAAGGCATATAGTTAAAAAAAAAGTTAAATCACAACTCTTCATGAGCACCTAGTTATTTTGAATTCACTGAATGTATACAAGGTACATAGTGATTTATACATCTCTTAGTGTATCTAAGGGTGGAATTTTTTCCTTTCCGTTCACCCCACCTGCATTTGCATAGGTGAGTCACAAAAGACGAAGAGGAGAGAGGAGCGAGATCAGAGAAGTGAGGCAGTCGGGCCAGAAGAGGGAGGAGCAGTGTGAAAGAAGAGGTGGAGAGATCAGAGAAAAGGAGTTGATGGATTTCCTGTCTGAATAAATGAGGAGGAGGGACGCTGTTTGATCAATGAGCCGTCTATCCTCTCCTCACCCTTTGAGGCCTCGGCTGGAGAGAGTTTCCACTACACACAAACAAAACTCAAATGTAATCTCCTCCATTTAGATATTTTCCGACTTAAATTATGAATGTACCCTGCTGTATTTGGACCCCATGTGTTACACAGCAATTAATAATAAATAAGAGGCTCCTAATACTGCATACGTTTAAAGAAAAAAAAAAAGCCAAAGCGAGGCTTTGTATTGAGTTTTGGCTGCTTGGGGACATTTATCTAGGGTAAAATTATTTAGAAATGTTTTTTCGCATGCATGCTACAGTAAAATATTTCCAAAACCAGCTTGTGCATTAAGGCTTTTATTGGTGAATGAATTTAAAAATGTCCTATTTCTCCTCACCTTTATCCTCCCTCATCGCTCTCTCTCACCTATCATCCAAATTATTCGCTGCCTATGTGCCTTCTCTCCTCTGCTAACTGCCCCATCTGTCTGCCTCTCCCTGTAATTCTTCCTGTCCTTGCAAATGAGACATTTACCCCGATCCCCCTCTCATCCATATGGCTTACCTGCTTACTTCCTCCTGCACTGTTCATCGTCGTCCCAATAAATTAAAACGTCCTTACTTTTTTATGTTTCTTCTTTTACCCCTCTCCGCTAGCAATTTACATAGAACAAACTTCACACGCATGCACGTGAGCATACACGCACATGCATATTTAAAATCTGAACTGTGGAATATGCCTGTAGTTGAACTATTTGTGGGCCGCTATGCTGGCTATTGAAGTTCAGGGTTTTTTTGTGGGTCATGTTACATTATTAATCCTCCAGATTTAGTCATTTTTCAGTACTAACATGCAAAGACGCATGTTAGTACTGAGCTTTAAGCAGTCAATTTAAAGAGCAAGTAAATTCTTCATGGGAGACCCATCAACAGAGAGAGAAGAGAATAAGAGAGAGACCTTCCTTACCTTGAGCTTCATCATCGAGTCCTGGCAGAGTTTGTCTCCTCTGGCCGCAGTGACCTCGTCCAGGCCGATGAGCTTGGCCTTGTAGCGGACGCCATCGCCCTTAAAACGTCTGATGAGAGTCGCCTCGCTGCGATCCTGACCTGCAGACACACATGCACACACACCCTGAAGTCTACAGTACATCTTCCAGTCAAGGACCTCCATCTACCTCAGACTTGGGCTATTACCTCAGGACCATCAATCATACAGGCCACAGAGCACCCAAACAGTAATCTTACAAAAATACAACGGTGGCATAGGTCAAAGCTTCTGATGTTAGCAACATATTATGCAACCGAGTCAGATCGGAGCATTGAACTGTGCTGTCATGAGGACGACACTGGTCAATATATTCAGACACGTAAATCAATGGAGATTGGCAGGATCACAGCTGAAACGGTGACTGCTCTCCTTTCTCCTGCAAAATAATAGCGTGGCATTTTGCTCTTATCTCTCCCGTCGCCCACGGTCCTCCCGCTCTCCTCACACTCTATTGTGTGGGAGATTGTTGGTATTGTGTGAATGCATTAGCGAGTGCTGGCGACGGTGCGCGTGTGTTGACCTTGCTCTTGTCGAGGAAGTCTCTATGTTATCTCCTCGAGTGACTACAAGACTCCTCTTCATGTGCAACAATCAGCCGATGGAGAGAAGACTGACTTTTCCCTTTGCCGTGCTCTCTCCGTCTTTCCCTCCTTCTGTTTCCCTCTCTCTGACTTGCAGTGCGCAAACATTTCGTCATCAAACATTGTGTAGAGGGAACATTAATGCATCTGTGTGCGTCTCCGCATTGTGTCTCTCAGTGTGCGTGTGAAAGACCGCAAGAGCGATAGTGAGAGGGAGAAGCATAATGATATTGCAGCATATTCAGATAATATATTGAGGCATTAGTCCTGTACTCTATAACAGCATGACTCTTGGAAGGTCATAGACTGAGTGATGGAATGGTCCCACTCCTCCTCTCCTCGTTCTTTCACACTCCCTCCTCCCTACAGCACTGCAGTGTAGTAAGAAATCGCTATTTAACCACAGGCATCACAGAGCATCGTTTTATATGAGCCTATTGAATCATCTCTGTTCAACACTAATCTCCCACCTCCCTCTGCTTTCTCTGCTGGCCCACACAAACATGCCCATTTTTTAAATATGCATCTACATCACCTGAAGTCATTTTCACCCCGGAACCCAGAGGTTGGACAATGTTTAAGGATATTTAAGGCCAAACGAAGGCCTTGTTATCAAAGAATAGACAAGATCCTCATGACTTGTATTACTAGACTGTGAAAGCCTCTCACACACACACACACACACACTCGGTGTGGATGAGCCTGTTCCTTTGAATCACTGCACACTCAGTCATTACTTGGAGTAAATTGACGACTGTCTGCGTCAGAGGCTTCAGAGACAAACGAGCTGGGGAACATCTGTCCTTATTTTTAGAGAGAGTAAACCAAAACCAGGAAGGTTTAAAGTGATACAGTATACGAGATGAAGTCACAGTTTTGAATATCCAACAACAAACAGTAAAGAGTTGTCTTGTAAAACAAACATAGTTTGTTCAAGCAGAGTCAGTGATCACCAGAATTAATGTGCACTGATTCACATTTACATGTGTTGGTTTTTTTTTCAGAATAAACTTAATTATTAACATAATTCGATTGAAATTGTGCACTCATCTGAGGATTCATTTTTCAAATTGTGAGATAGTCCGCTGTGCTGCACTTCACCTGTGTGTGTGCGTGTGTATGTATGTACTGTATTTAAATTTGTGAGTGTTAAATAACACTAAGTGTCCAGCTGCTTTTGTCTCACTGGCACAGTGGTTTTCATTTGAGTCTGACATTTAAAACCTGCTCCCTCCATCTGCATCCATCACCATTACTGCTGCTATACTTAGCACACGGAGAGGGAGACCACAGAGAGAGGGAGAAGTCGCGAAAGGCCAAGAGGAGAAGAAAGGGAGGAAAAGGTAGAGGGGGTCCAGGGTTACTTCGCCTGCTGAGTGGTATATATTATTACCTTTTGGGAACATGTTCCATGAAAGACCTCCCTGTGACCGTGTGTGTGTGTGCGCGCGTGCATGCGTGTGTGTGTAAGCAGGGGAAGCATTCAGTCTGCTGTAATTAAATATCTGCTATTGCTGTGACCGTGTTGAGCTTCAAACATAACTAATGAAAGAATCTTCCATTTCATCTGTCACGGCTCCCCCACAGGCACACGCACAAAATATATGCAAAAATGCATGCACACACACACACACGCTCAGTGTTTTTTTGTAGGACACCCTCACAGTCAAAAACACACAACGCACAAACTCTCTGTTTTCTTTACACACATTCACAAATACACACTTTTCTGTCTAAAACCACAAACACACAATGTAGTACTAAACCAGAGTTGTTTAGCTTTTAAAGCAGTTAATACCACCAAATAAGGGTGTGTGTGTGTGTGTGTGTGTGTGTGTGAAAATACTTGGTATGCAGGGTTGGTTTGACTGTCTGTCTGAAGCAACAAGCAGACAGGGAGGGAAGGACATAAAGCAGAGAGCCGAGGATGGAAAGGAGGAATGGAATCTGATGGATGGATGAATGAGCGAGGTCTCCATTGGATAAATGTCAATCAGGATTAGAACATTATGACAGACAGAACCCCCGGATCCTACTAACAGCCACAAACACACAGACACACACGCACGTACACACACGCACGTACACACACATCCACAGGTGATAGATGGCAGGTGACTGCTGGTACAGTATGTATAACCCTTCAGGGAAGCCCTCCGGCATCGCCCCTGGCAACTGTAACCTCCTGCCTCCCGTGTGCCCCACCATCACTCTCTCTACCAGCGGGTTCCCCTACTAGGTTCATCTCTGACACAAGATCCCAACACTTTATCTTTGGCTGATTCTTAGCCTTTGGTTGAGTTACATTTAGATATTACATACATATTGATATCAGAATATATTTTCTTTGTCTTCACTCCTTTTTCTCTTGCAAAATTCCAAGATGCTGCGCATAAAATATTTTTTATATTTTATTTTCTTTAGTTTTGGCTGTCACACCAACTAACTTGATGAGCTATGACTGATATGAAAAAGCCCAAACTACAAAAACAACACCCAGGTTCTTCTCTAGATGATTTTTTCCTTTAAATCTCAATAAACCCTGTTACAAGTGACAGTTTTGTCTGGCTTGTTCACGGGTACTGTGCGACCTCATATATCACTGAGATTTTTTTGCCACGTGTTTCTTTTATTTCTCCTGGATTGGACCTACACACTTATACAGTTACCATATACCAGATAAAACTTTTCCTGCTTTTTGGCTGATATGTCCAAACATGTTTCAGATGACTTGCCGGACAATCTGGGTGAGTTTAAATGGTGCAGGTTTTTCTAAAAGCTGACCATCCAGGCTGTAGATTGAAGTTTAAAGGGTTTGAAATGTAAGGTTAGTAATGCATAAACAGTCTAGTTCCTTTATTTCATTATAGACAAAATAGACTTGGGCCATTGGTTTGAGGCTACCGGGTAAGAACGAATGAGGGATGAAGCATTTGTGACAGGAGGTTGGAGGCATTGCATATGCTAAATATATTAGCCTCAGACATTATGTTAGTGGCACAAACATTCGGTGCGACTCTCAGTAGCAGTGCATCTCTGTTCACTCATCTGTGTGGTTTCTGCAGACCTGTGTTGTGTTCAGTGGCTGGTAAAGTGTGGAGCTTGTTTCACTGTGCTCCAGATGAAACAGCACCCAGAGGCTCTTAACTACGGCTCGGATGGTTCCCAACAAACACTCAACAGCACATGAGGGAACCCGGCAGTTACTCTCCAATTAATCCTGCCACTAAACCCTGCTGCCGAATGTGCATTCGTGAATATGTGTGGGGTTGTTTCTGTCTTTTCCTTACCTATCGGAGACATGTTCGGATGAGGCACTCACTCATACCCTCTCTCACACAGACTCCTTCAAACCCACAGACAGCATGTGCCAAGAAAACAAGTTCTCCCCTCAGCCCCGTGCTTAATTCTGGCAGATTGATTGGGCACACAAAAGCTTACACTTGGCTGAGGATACGCATATGCACATGTTACAAAAACATATCCATAGTTGCTGAAGTGAAACGCCGGGTGTCAAATGAGATGATAAAGCACTGTTGCCATTCATCAAGTAAATGAGTGCTGGGCCTTTGCTGATGTGCATTTTTTTTTCCTCCTGTTATTTGCAACATGACTGCTCTTGTGTAGGAGGATGTGTCTTTTGAACTAATTTAATGTATTTCTTCCTGTAGGTTTTGATATTCTTTTTCTGTCTAATCATTACGACTAATTTGGCATGAAAGAAAAGCATGAATTTGGCCTGAAGTAAGCTGTGTGACTCAACATCTTGAAACAAGCCTTTTAGAGTTTTCTCCACTCATCCCAACATTCCTACTTTCTCCATCTCCATTTCATTCTCCCTTTTCCTCAGCTCCCCCACCCTGCCACCCATTGACCTGGATAACAGGCACCGCCAGAGACCTGAGCTATCTGTGTATGAAAGTGTGTGTGTGTGTGTGTGTGTCTGTGCGCAAGCATGTGTCTTGAGGCAGAAAACAGAACAAATTAGAGCTGAAAAATACATCAGGGACAGACGTAAAAACACTGCCAATTACTGTCCCAGCTACACGCACACAAACACACTGTGTTTGTCAAGGTCACTTTAAAAAAGGCAAACAGAGAAAACTTTTGACCTGTTTATGGAGAGAGTTGAGGACAGCCCGTAACATCATAGGCATTTATATGTAATGTGAAAGATTTACAATTAAAAGTAAAATCTGTTTTCTGCTTATAATTTGTGTGATGAACCATACATTTATATCCTTATCCTTTTATTCAAGTACATGTTAACATTGCTTTTAGGATTTGAGAATTGCTCCAACCTATATGGATTGTGATCGTGCCACGTTCACTGGATGATGATACTGCACAACATTATTCTTTTAGTCACCTTGTTCCATTAGGTGGCCTTGTTTGTAGCTCGGCAGTTAACAATACTTTATAAGGGCGAATCTATGACGTAGATGTTCTTTTTTTACAATGACACTGTCATTGAGGTGTTAATTAAATTATATTTGTTAGCACTGTGGTCATAGTTAGTGGAGATCTCATACTGGACTACTGTCCAGTCAGATTGTACTGTAAATTGTGCTGACATAGTATAATTAGCTCACAAGAATGTTTGACATTAATTGTAAGGAGTAAAAAAAAAAAAGGTCTGCTAGGTTTATTTGACTGGTTCAAGAAAATTGAATAGCACACAAATATTCCAGTTTTTGGAAGAAAGCAGGAAAGCGACTATGTTCAGAGGCGTGCTTATTATCAGCAGCTTGTTTTGGTGATTTCAGAGTGTTTTATGATGGTAAAATTTGGTGAGTAAAAATACATTTATTAAAGTCCATTTGTAAAGCTTGAAAATATTGAGTTGTTTCTGTTTCTAACTACATCTCTCTTCTCTACTTCACAATTCATGCTGTGTTGACTTGTTAAAGAGCCATTGTGTTAGTACACACTTGCCGAGGGGCCTGGACGGGTTGTGTGCTTGTTATTCTTTTAGTGCATTAATCTTTGTATTTAGCCACAAACCCAGTGATGATTTTGAGAATGAGAACATGACTTAATTTTTATGCTCACTTGAAGTTGAATTTGATGGAATGCTTGAAGCTTTTACTGAAAGTACAAAGCGCAAACAGCTAAACTCCCTGCTCTGTGTCTGTTACTTGTCAGCATTGTTGCATTCTCAGTAGCAAAGTTGTTTTCAGAGCGTGTTCGGGGTTTCGTTTCTTATTTTCACAAGAGCAGGATGTACAGTGTAATCGGCATGAAGTTGATGTCAGTGGTCCTGTTTTCGAGCACACACACACACACACACACACACACACACACACACACACACACACACACACACACACACACACACACACACACACACACACACACACCTCCCCTTCACACTCATTCTCTCTCTCAGTCCTCATCTCCTCTACCCAGCATCCCTCTGTCTATCTAGGACTAATTCGTTTCACAAACGAAGGGCATTGTGTAAGTGCGCATGTAACTGTTTCTGTGTGTGTGTGTGTGTGTGTATCTGTTTTGTGTGTGTTTTGCTGGGCTCTGACAGGGCATCAGAGAGTGTGTAAACATGCCGCGAGCATCCTGTCATGCTACACTGAAGCAGTTCCCCCCATGGACTGCACTGTCACTCAGTCACTCACACAAGCAAATGCAAACACACACAGACACATACATACAAGGAAAATACATGCTGTTATTGGGACTGTGTAAACTGATTTAGGTCTCCACATAATGACTAATACCCTGCGATCTGATTACCTCTCATAGAAGGCAGACGCGCACGCACGCACGCACGCACGCACGCACGCACGCACGCACGCACGCACGCACGCACGCACGCACGCACGCACGCACGCACGCACACACACACACTTTAGTCCTTTCACTGAAAGACATGTCTGAAAAGTGTCAAAATAATTAGTTTCTTAAATCCCAGTCTGTGTGAACAGTTAGTGTACTGGTTTGTCTGCGTGTGTGTGTGTGCGTGTGTGTGTGTGTGTGTGTGTGTGCGTGTGTGCGACTGTCAAACCCTAGAGGCCCCTCTTTCAAAGCATTAGGAAACACAGGTAACTCCTCTCAACACAGCAGTCCTCCTTTCATGCCAAGCGAGTTTTCCAGAACAAAGCCTTCTCTCATGGCTGTCATCTCTGCTAAAATATGGACCCACTTGAAGTTGTTGTCCTTCCCCCTCTCTATCTTTCTCTGTCTTTTCTTGCGTAATGAACCTTCTCCCTCTATTCACTCAGCCAGGGTCCTGGAAGAGAGGGATGGAGGACTGAAGAACATCATACAGCAGGAAAATGAAAAGGAAACTCTGCCATCTGCCAGAGTCTCTCTACGCCTCTAAAGCTCTCTCATACTATCATCACTTCCACATCCACTGTCCAACTGATATCAAATCACTTGTTTTTCTCTGTTGCCACCAAGACACATCTGTTTTGTAAATGAAATGTCTTCTAGTTTTGAGAAAAATCAGAACAATACAAGTTGAATTTATATTTAAATTTTTTTTGGCCTTTAGCTTTTTTATCAAATAGTTACAGTACAGACAGGAAATATGACGATGGATCGTCACAGTCATATGGTGTTTGTCTTAATCAGTTTGTGGCACCTATTCATATTTCTCATGAAGTTATGTGCATATACCAGTCTGAATATTGTTGTGTCTACAGGGAACATTTTTGTATGCAGCCAATTAAAAAAAATATATATATATATGTATATATATAATTTAAATATATAGTGTCATTGTCTCACAGTGACGCTGACTAACTAGCTAGAAAGAGTCACAGGCTGTGAACCACAACCCACAATATTTCATTACCGTCTTATCTAAGAGAATGGACACATATCCTGGAATGCACCTTTGGGATCCTCAGTGGGATGAGTTCATGAGACGAACAAGTACACTCAGAGAGATGATACAATCTGTAACTTAACTGAAGACAATTTCAATTGTATATGTATGAGTGCTTTCAACGCATTTTCTCTGTATTAGCCTTCGCCTTAAATTCTGATCCCATGCTGTAACCTTGACCTTTTGACGGCTCTGGAAGGAAAAAAAATCAATAGTTTTAGGTCCTAACCCTATTCCCAACCAGTAAGCCACAGATAATCCACATTGGATTAACATTTCCAGAGTTATCTCTGTGACAGACACCACCGAATACACCTACCTGCCACTGCATAAAGCGGCTATTATTACGAGAGAAAAATAAAGTTTAGTTTATTTTTTGTTATCATTATTATAACAGATTCAGCTGTAGTGCTGACGTGCCTTACAAGAGCTCTATACAGACAGCTCAGTTTGAGTGTTGTGTGAAAACTGAAATAATAAAAACTGCAGCATGTCAACATCTAACAAATAAGAAATGCCGCTTCAATGCACAGTCCTACAACCAGCACCGCAGGGTGAGCGTGTAGGCCTCTATCAGAGCCCGTAGGTGACATTGGGACATTTAGCTTTTGTGCAAATTACGAGCACAGAGGAAACTGTTGCTATGGAGACAGTAGTTAGTGATGCAGGGGGCACAGCCGAACAAACTGGTGTGGAGGAGAGGACTGAGCAGAACATACTGAGAGTACACACACAGTTCAAGACTCCGAATATAAGAAAGGCTTTCACTGATTTTCCTCTCAAGGTCAGGCATTTTGACTACTAATTTGGTGTGATCACATTTGAAAGCTTGGATGATGCCTTTTGAACGCAAAGGCAAAGGGGCAGAGGAGTGTGTTGGCTGTGGGTTTGCTGCGAGGAATGAGGTGGGAATGGGACCGATCGCAGCTCACCACCCTTACCTTATAGTGCAGCAAAAAGTGGATGGATAAACAGGTGGGTACGGAAGCAGCAGAGACTGGTGAAAGGTGAGACAGTGGGATGGATGGATCGCTAGTTTTCCCAGAAATAAACTGATGGGAGAGAAGGGCAACAGATAGATGGATAGGACAGAGAGGAGGCAGTTATCTCTAAATATAGTTTAAGTGCTGAAAAGCCCTGTTTGGAAAGTGTGTGTCACTATCTGCTACTGAGTGTCGTTTTTGTCTTTTAGCCCCCACCACCCCCCATCCAATCCACTATTGGCTTCCACTGACAACCACAACAGCAGACAGCCAATTCAATTCAATCTCTGTCTGATTGGAGGGAACAAATCTGATTACCTCTCATAGAAGGCGCACACACACAAACACACACACACACGTACACACACACACTTAAAAATACTGTTGTTTGCGCTCTGAGATTCCCCAGGGAAAGATATCAGAGTAAATGGCTGCCTTGATTGTGCCAGATAGACTGGATGTGTGCATATATCCGCACGAAGAAGATAATGTGTTTGCTAATCACACACCAGAGACGAGCAAAAACACACACCCACACACATCCACACGTACCAACAAACGCGCACGCACACACACACGCACACAAAGGCCAACAGCTGCACAGCTATAACCCTTAACCACTCTTTTCATGCCGCTGGCTGCCAGCTACACTGTAGAAACACCCTCCCACACACCCTCAGCCAAATCCCATTGTGGGAGAGTCGTGATTTTTCAGAGTTGCGATGACAGTTGTCTGAGTGTGTTGACGGCAGCAGAGGTTATTATAACTTGTAATCATCCTTGGTGTCACGTCATGAAAGACAGACAGGCATCAGTGAATGGTTGTTTTGAAAATTTAATGATGTTATGAATTAAAAACTGAAAATAGAACAGAAAAAAAAATACGTGATCTGTTTGTTGCAGCAAACTATGAATCCTAAAACGCAAAACCTGTTCTATGTTTATGAGTTTTAGAAATGGGGAACATCAAAATGATGCATGTGATTGCTGGTGACCGGCCAAAGTGTTTGCTCGGGAAAACAAGCTTCCCAATCACAGTCACACTTTACCAACATTTGGTTAGCCTCAAATAAGAATTCACAACCCTGATAATGTCCACACATATTGTAACAACACAGTGGGCACAGTGCCAGATCCACAGAGAGACGCCAAAAGTGTTTGTAGTGAAAGCTTTTATCAGGATGGAGCCACTGTAGAAGCTGAACGTCACACTGCTTCCTGTGAATAAATACCGTAAACAATATGCTTTTTTTGATGAACTAAACACAAACACTAAAATAAACCAAAAATGCATCTGCCAGCTAGTTAACAGACCCTGTGCCCTGTTTTGACAAGTTAACTATACATCCTCTGGAGGGTGAAGCAACGGCAAAGCATATGTTCATTAAGCGTGCCGTAATTACACCAACGAAAGATTTCAATATACCGCATTTTGTCAAATGAAGTGTATTGAAATCTTTCGTTGTTAAGTCAGACTGAATTTCTTGCACAGTGAAAGCAGGAGATGGGATTCAAAGCCTCCCGGAGTAAGGCGTCCATGGTTCATCATACTTCATTAGGATGGTAGGCGCCGAGATGAAAACGTTTTGAGTAGAGACAAAACTGTCTACAGCTGCTGGGCTCTTCACAAGTGTCAGTGTGGCTCAGTGATCTGGATCTGATATTCACAGTAAAGTGTCGGGACCGGCAGACTGTCAACTCCATGTCTTATTGATTATATAGAACAGAAAACTCTGCCTCCTTTAAAAAAAAAAAATCAGTTATACAAGTTAACAAATGTGCACTGGACTAAAAGTTAAAATAATTATAATATGATGAAATAAAAGTTCCAAAACTGTTCAAATTAAACATCCAAATATTTGGCCTACATCAAAATTCTTAATACTGGACTCATTATTATTTGCAGGTGCAGAGGTAGAAGATGTGAAGGGGAATGAAAAATGAGTGAGTAAATCAGAGGGATAGAGAGGTGAAGAGATACAATCTTTCTGGATGTACTGAGGATTAATAAAGTCTATTATACTTCAAGTCGTGAGCCCGACCAAAAAGAACGACTACATTATTGTCAGAGGGAGCAGAAAAAGCTGCGGTTATTCGGCTCAGGTCGTGTAAATGCTAAAGGTCAAAGGTTATCTCTACCTTGTCATGGTAATTCAATAAAAACCTTCTGGTAGAGGAAAAAGTAGGGCTCTTAAAATAATGACCTCTGAGCTCACAGATGAAACATAATGGAACCCTGCACTCGTTGACCCGCAGAACCAAAATGATGCATAGCGGAGGAAAACTACGTCTGCGATTAATGTGTGACACACAACAGTCCAAAAGTCTTTTTATTACGTTCTTCTCCACAGAAGTGTAAAACAAAGGCCTGAGATTAAACGGCTCTTCCCTCACATTGACTCATTAGTCTCTCTTACTCGCTCTCTCTCTCTTCATATCAGTCTCTCCTCTGTGTCTCATTCATCCGGGGCAAGGTCATCAGAGTCAAAGCAGTGGGAGCTAAAAGAGGATGAGGGAGGATATTAGAAGAGTGAGGGACTATCCTCCCAGGATTCTCACAGCAGCGAGGCTGCCAATGACTGTTAGCTATTAGGGGGATCTATTTTTCATTCAGATCTAGCTACTACCAAAGAGACAGAAAGTTTTGGGGGCTGCAAAGAAAAAGAAACATGTGTATGCAGTGTGTTTACATAATGATGTCAGGTCAAACACGTGAAGCACAAAACAAGAACCATATCAAAGTTTCCTATTCTCAGAGCACACTTATTGCTTGTGTTTGGTGTGTGATTGCATTAGACTTTCATCACCCTGCTGAGAATATGTGTGTGTGTGTGTGTGTGTGTGTGTGTGTGTGTGTGTATTATCCAGATCAGAAGAGTCTAGAAGAGTATTGTGTGTGAGCAGAGTTCAATGAGTCTGTAGTGGTACAAATTCTACATGCTATTGTTTCCTTAAAAAAGGTGATGGACACAAATACAGGGTGCATGTGTGTGTGTGTGTGTGTGTGTGTGAGAAAGAGTGAAAAAACAGAGGGAGAGAGAGAGAGAGAGAGAGAGAGAGAAAGACAGGGAAGGATGGAGAGAAGAGAAGAAGAAAAAACTCAAGTCTGAATGCTGAAGGCAAACCATTCATCTTTACTCTCATATGCTCTTCTGGGCTTCAATCCCAGTCTCTCTCTCGCTGTGTGTGTGTGTATTTGTGTGTGTTTGTGTGTGGGTGATGTGCACACACATCTCCCCAAATTTGGAGAGCAGTCTCAGTGACAAACATGATCTCCATTGCAGCAGAAACAATACTGTTTCTAAATAGGACATGAGAGGCATTCAAGGCTTGACTCAGACACTGACAGTGTATGTGGGAACCAACGCCTGTTTGCAGGGGTCGCAGAACGCCGTGTGTTGTGAGGCAGGCATCTGCTGCAGGGGATAGTGGCAGTGTGTACAAGAGTTGGTTTTTGTGTGCAGTTGTGTGTATCCATTAAGTGTCGTTCCCAACGGCGTCCCGAGTTTTTGCGACATCAATCAGATGCTTATTCAGAGAATGTTAGGCGTCGCTCTCGCAGTTGTGCAGGTGGCACCGAGCAGCTGGGTGGTGGTTCCAGCCTGGCCCCTGGCATCACCTCTGCTCTGAGACCACCCAGACCTGCTCTCATACACCTGCTAGCTACCTGCCTCTGGAGCTTTTCACACCTGGATCACCAACCACAACATCCCTGCACCTGTTAGGTACAGTAGCAGCGCACTGCACCGTAATACCCCCCCGCACCTGTTAATTAGCTATGCACAACAGCAGCCGGGCATTCTGACCTAAATCCATCATCAACATCCAGTCGAGACACAATTAATAAGGAGCAGGAGCAGCTGATGAAGCTGTTTTTGTGAAGATCAGTGTGTAAGAGCTGTTTAAGGTACAAGTGCTTAAGGTACAACCTCAGGAAGTATCTCAGTACTTCTTTCAGTGTAACACTACATTTAGTTTTTCAGTAATTACATTACTGATCCTGACTTGATGTCATGCTGCTGCATGACAATTAGAATCTCAACAGATTTATTGTACAACACTGACAAGTCATGAACCCCTTAACCGATCGCTCCTGCTGTAAGGAGCAAGTACAGCTTGGTGTCTATGAGAATTCAGAACAATTCTCTGCAGAATTCCAATAACCGGTAAGGATTTGGTGCTAACAGGCCTTTTTCATCGCAGACACTTGGACCTGTCAGAGTAGGAAAAGCAAAGGTGTAATAATCAAATGAATGATGTCTAAATTCCTTTAAGTTGGTCCTGGTATTGCACATGCTCTCTCACTGTCACTGTCTCTGAGAACACCTGTGCTTTTCCTACTATAACAAGTCAAAATGTCTGCTCTGAAAATCTCTAGTGATGCATAATGAGTAACCCCTCACATGCAAGATGTAATGTACTTTAAAGGTTCATTGTGCAGGATTTAGGTAACTGAACAATGCAAAAGGTAATTTCAGGAGCCAGTGTTTGAACAGTGGTCTGTTCTGGGCTTCTGTAGAAACATGGCGGTGCAACATGATGGACTCTTCGGAAGAGGATCCACTCCCAATTCTAACACACAATGATTCTTAGTTTCATGTGATTACATGTTACATATTATGTTACATTTCTGCCAATAGATCCCCTTAAATCCTACCCCCTAAAGGTACTTTATACAGAGCTAGCACTCTTCATTCTGTCACTGAAGATTTCTTTCCAACTGAAATTCCCCCAACTTTTTTCCGTTTGGGAAGAAACAAGTTGGTGCAGTAGCTCCACCGACTGGTACGAAGAGTGGACAGCGTAACGTTCTTTTCTCAGACCTGGCAAAATGCCTTCCGGTTCTCATAAGGAGCTGGTTCTGAACTACTCCTGGTGAATAAGAGGTAACAGTGTAGTTACCTTTCCTCTTGGAGTCCCGTCTGATAGTGCTGGGCCTGACCGCTGGCTGTAGCTCTGTCTCTGTTGACATCCTCAGGCTCCAACTGGGCTAGACACCGCTCCGCTTGGCTCCGCTGGGATCCGCTGGGCTCAGAGGGTCCAGTTCACAGCGTCAGTGCCGGCTGTGCGAGAGTGGGCGCCGGGTGTGTGTGTGGAGGCGCCAGGTGTGTGTGCGGGCACACAGGCTCATGGGAGAGGGATGGGCTTTAGCCCTGACACAACATCCCACACACACCCACAGAGAGCTGCGGAGAGAGAGAGAGGAAGAGAGGGGTTATCTTCAGTTAGGTTGTGTTTACTCTTGGCAGGTGAAACCGAGCAAGAGCTCTCAGCAGGCAAGCTTGTTTCTGATCGGGTGCCTTGAGTTGATGTTGCCCGTGGTAACAGACAGGGGAGATCTGCTCCACACTTTCTGCTTCCTGTCAGTAATGTGTCTCAACAAGGACACTGCCTGAGGAGCATTCTGACTTCTCAAAGCAGTGTTGTTCTTCAATCATACAATACAATTCAAACAGGTTTGAAAGCATTGATAAGAATCAATTTCACATAATCTAAACTTTATGTCCAACCCAAGTGATCCTGATTATCCCTCACAGGGAAACTGTTGTTGGTGGATAATAACAAAGGGCAGTTTGATGGGCACAGTATCACAGATTGACCATTATTATACAATAAAATCATTTGTAGTAGTAGTATTATCAATTAATATTATATTTAATTAGTCAAACTATAGTTCTATGACTTGAGAGAGTGTTTTGCTCATCATACAGAAGACCCTCACAGTGTGACACCAGCATGATCAGAAGATCGTCCAACACTATTGATGAGACAAAAAGCTTTATTGTTTCATTCATTATAGTGACTTATTGTTTCATTTGTTGTGTTGCGAATAAGCCCCTTTACATCTATAAATTTGCATGGGGGCAACACACCCACAAAATATGAATAGCGACGTGTAATTACATGCAACAGAAAAATATTATTTGCAAATTATGCTGCAGACCGGTCCCCACAACAGAGTCACACACCACTAATCTTATAATCTTAAATCTCCATATAATCTATTTATTCATTGAAATACATTAAATGTTTAATATATTGATATGTGTCCTTGCCTGGATATGAAATTACCTTTATGGGATGTGAGATTTATTTATCGCACAGCCCGATAAGAAACAGGTTGTGTTAAAGTGTGATTTCTCTTTAACGTTACTCCCACACTTGTTGCTTCTCCCGGGCCCTGTCCAGTGCCTGATGGGCCCCTGTGGCCCCGGCAGTCTGTTCTTTCTTTGGCCATCTGCTACTACTTTATTCTGAAGTGTTGCCTGGCAGTTACTTCCATAACCTTGTAGCCAAACACACTCAGATCTGCACTCCAACCTTGTCAAATAAATGTGTGCGCACACGCACACACACACACACACACACACACACACACACACACTGATATGCACACACAAGTGCAGACAAGCTCCTTTCTCACTTAGAGATGCTGAAGTACAAAGACAGCAGGAGACAGCTGCAAGTTGACAAGCCGTATCATGAATCCAACTAGCTTCTGAGCTGCTCTTCACCTCTCCTTAGACTATCAGTCTTGACCTCCCTTTCCCCTCCATCCTCATCCAACAGTGGCTGAGTGTAGGCTTGAACAAAACCAAAGACTGGTGCTTCTTGGGGAAGAGGGAAATCTCTCCCCCACCCCGCTCCACGGTGTTTCTGTGTGAATAGGAGGCCCCTGTAAGCCTCGGGCGACAACAGATGAATTGAGAGGCTTTTAATTTGCTGCAGACAGAACAGAACAGAGTCCATTTAATTCTGCCAGCAGAGGCCATGTCGGCAAAATGCTGACAATATTCTTTATCTGGTCCAAACACACTGGAAAAGTGTGAGTCACTCCAATAACAGGCATTATCAGCAGCACTGTTCCACCAAATGGATGGATGAAGAGAGAGAGAGTGGTTAGGTGGCAGAGAAATGAACAGAGTGGAGAGAAAGAGAGGGGTGAGTAAAATAATGAGAAAGGGCTAAAAGGGAGAGAGGAAAAACCCAAGGAAGTAAAAGCAGAACAAAAAGGATGTCCCCCTCTGTCCCCTTTTCCTTTTTTCTCAGAAATTGTTCTACTCCTTCTAGCTGCAACGTCTTTCAGGCAGCATCTGGGGCTTGTGTTTGAGAAAGGCAGTGTGTTAATCCTTGACTTGGACCAGAAAAGAGGCAGCAGAGACCCCCTCCCTGCCGTAACCTAAAAAAACCAAACATCTTTTTTCTACAACTACAAAAACACTGATTCAAAGATACACATTGAGTGATGATGAAAAATAATATATAGAGAAAAAAAATGTAAAATTAGGTTAGGTGAGGTCCAACTCTCCTGTGAAAGCGCTACTCACTTAGTTGCAGTCCGGCCCAGCCAACCATTACAAGAAAAAGAAAAAGAAAAAGGAAATGACAAATTAAAGCCACCAGTCCACTAAGAGAAAAAGCAGGGAAACGGGACTGAGGCTGAAAATAAGAAATCTGCTGCAGCACTACTCTCCAGACGTCTCCAAGGCTCCAGACATATGGTTGTTACTCCGGAGACTCGAGGACAAGTTCCACATCTAAGTTACAGTCCATGGAGGGGAGACCAAGCTCATTTCTCAAAAAAAAAAGGCAGCTGTCTGTGTCTAGCTGTGTAAGATCCCTGCCTCATATATACACACACGGATAACGGGGAGGAAAGAGCAGCGGCACGAGAAGCCACCGTGAACACCGTGGCGGCGGTTTGACCTGGAATCAGTAAGTAAGCTAAAAGTAGCAGCAGAGTAGGATGTGAACATGGCTTAGTGTGTCTGGATTTAAGACATAAATCTGAAGCCATACCAGAAGAGAGGCAGCCTGGGAGGAAGGAGGAGAAGGGCACAAGCAGTAAATTGGATGTCCGTAAATGGGGAGCTGCCAATGGGCACGAGTGTGAGGATCTGCCTGCCTGTGTGTGTGTGTGTGTGTGTGTGTGTGTGTGTGTGTGTGTGCGTGTGTGAGCCTTCACTGCATATGTGTGTGATTCGATAAACAGGATGCTGGCAACAGGAGCTTAATGCCCAGAAACCATTTGCAGTTACAAAAAAACTCCTGCCTGGCAAATGGAAAACAAAAATGGGAGAGAAAGAAAGAGAGCGAAAGGAGAGTAGGGTGGCTGCTGGCTTTCTATCTCTCTCTGGGGGTCTTCTCTCTCTCTCTCTCTCTCTCTGGCGCCCACCTCCCGCGCTCTCAGGGTAATTGTGTTCTGTCCATCAGGCTCAGAGTTAGATTAGCGGCTGCACTCATTCAGCTCTCCTGCCATCTCAATAATGAATAATCATACAGTGTAGACCACCTCTACACCGCCATCCTCTCTACCTGTGCTCCGTCCATCTTCAGCCTCCTCCCCACCACCATTGTATCCTGACGCCTTATCAGCAACACAACTCTCCGCAGAGCCGCGCTCGTTGATAAATAACCAAGACTGCGCTTACGAAAGCTTTATTCCATATGACTTCCTGACATTGCTCAGGTGTTTGAACGGTAACGGAACGATCTTTTCTTGCATCAACAATCAGACACAATCAAGTGTCGTTCAAAGGAAACAAGGTGGTTATACTGACCGAGCACACCAGCAAACGAAAAAAAGAAAGAGATAAATGTCACTCAACATCTATTCTAAACTAAAAGGAAAAAAACAAACAAAGGGTTAACTTCAACATCCGAAATAAGGAATGAGTAATACAGACCCACCAGTTAACGATGTGCAGCAGGTAAAATACAGTGTCCTCTCAACTCTGGAAGCCGAAGCAACTCAACAAAAGACAAGGAGCAGTAAAGAGCGAAGCGGAGAAGAAGTGACGAAAGAGTATAAGATTAACTAACAGAGGTTAGAGGACGAGACGTGCCATTGGGTGAATGGGTAAGCAGACCGCGCGTACGTGTGTGTGTGCAAGATAGAAAGACAGAGAGAGGGGAACCATGAGATAGAGACATGACAACATGAGCTTTGGGTTAAAGTTCAGCGTCACACCTACCTATATAACCGCTGATTGCTGCACTTTGTCCAGCAACACTCGGCCAACGATAAGTGAAGTGAAGTGTCATCTGTCCAACGCTCACACAAAGTGAGAGATTACCGTTAAATATTTATTGAAAGATACTATAAATGAAAACCATGAATAAATATGTGGCAACTGCCACCATCCAGGGCGGGGTGGGATGTGGGTGCTGATTTGGGAAGAAAACAGAAAGCTGTTTCCCTCAGTGAAATGACAGCCACGTTAAAGACCAGCACTAGGCTGATTTATCATTAACAGCTCTTTAAACTGAGCATTCATTGAGTGAATCACCCAAAAGTTGTTATTTTTTAAACAACTTTTTTCATTACAAAATCCAAGTGAATAAGGTGAAGTCATAAATGAAATAAACTCAGTAATTAGGGTTACTCTGTTTTTGTAAAACTTTTGTCACTCAAAACCACCGCTCCTGCTATTTCTTCTGCTCCATCTGCCATTCCCCAACAAAAAGACGGGATTTTGATCCACTAAAGCATTCACATACCAGAAATAAACTTTTGAAAACCTGAAAAAGACACTTCACATGACCATTTACTTACAGTGGTCATGCTCGGACAGAGAACAAGGTGGCTTCTGGTAGTTAAGGAAGTATTAGCAATGCTTGTAAATATCCATGTTGCATTCACCGCTGGTAGTCGAGTCGGGACTGATTCGACCCAATCAAATGGAAAACAAAAATGGGAGAGAAACAACTTGGCAACTGTCGAAATACATATAATCCCCTGAGTACAGCTTAAGTGTGATATACACAGCCTGTGTTACAAAGGGCATATTCGACACTGATCTAAATAGCGATTATACCCCCGGACCACATTAGCAGCACTGGACCTCAGACAATTCCTGTTGAGGATGATATTGGGACTTCAACTGTGGTTATATCTGTGCCACGTACAAACAACGGCTCAAAATTGTTACTAAAGCTCTCTGGTGGATAAAGCACCAGCCATTGCACCAAGCCTGGAGGCCTGTAAGAACAGCAGTGCAGCTAATTCAGCAGGCAGTCGGCCAGGCCACCAGCCAGCACGATAGCTCACTGCAGGAAGGAAACATGGGAACGTGGGGCTCCGAGCTGCTTTAGGTTCTCCACACGGCTCCATGCCTGCCTGAATGACTACAAGCAACATTCAGCACAGGCCTCATCAGGAAAAGGTAAACATTCTCTCTCTCTCTCTCTCTCTCTCTCTCTCTCTCTCTCTCTCTCTCTCTCTCTCTCTCTCTCTCTCTCTCTCTCTCTCTCTCTCTCTCTCTCTCTCTCTCTCTCTCTCTCTCTCTCTCTCTCTCTCTCTCTCTCTCTCTCTCTCTCTCTCTCACACACACTCACACACACACACACACACTTTCCCACCCACCATTCCCTTGCCACAAATAGGATACCCCACAAGATGACAGATTCACATGCACGTGCAGATCGCAAATTAACACAAAAAACACGCTCTCACACACACACACACACACACACACACACACACACACACACACACACACACACACACACACACACACACACACACACACACACACACACACACACACACACACACACACACACACACACACACACACACACACACACAGACAGACAGACAGACAGACAGACATCCGCCTCAGATTGTCTTCCCCTAACCTATTTACAGACATAGGGCTGTAGATATCAAAGCACAGCATTCTCTTTGGGGAATTCCTCCTTTCTCATGTTTTAAGGGGAAATAGATGAAAACGAATCTCATTCTCCCTGCACCTCCCATGAGTATGTGCCTGTGTGTGTGTGTGTGTGTGTGTGTGTATGCATGTGTGTGTGTGTCTGTTCTGCCTTGTTAATGTGCTAAAATGTAAATTGGGACTGCTCAAAAATGTGTGTGAGGCTGTCTTTTTCATGCAGAGAGGAAGTGGCAGCTTTGCTGAAAGACTGTGGATATGCCTTTATTAACAAACCGGCACTCTGATTCCATCGTTCTGTCTGTCTGTCAGTCTGATCTCCTCTGTCGACTTCAACCCCACTCTACTATTCTACTACAGCACTCTGCATCAGTCTAACACATGTAAGACACACTTCCTTTGCTGTTGCAGTTAGGGGTGTGATTCATGCTTTTATTCATTTATTGCAGTTTTTCTTTTTCCTATACATCTCTCAAGATGTAAAACTGAATGTCTCACGCACATCCAGACCTGCTGCATGTTATTTCTCATTCCTCATGTGGAGTTGGGAATAGCTCCATCCTCTCCAGGAATGATTAAGTGATTTATGGTTGGGTTGCTTGTGGTGAACAGAAGCAGGCTAATGTCAGCAATATGGTAATGCATTTTCATGATCAACTGAATATGGTGCAGATTTTCCGGCCGCCATATCTCCTGACGGTCCATCCTTAATTCAATGCATCGCCAACTGGTGAATGAATGAATAAATTGCGTACAGGGGAGTGGCAGCGGACAGAATAAAGTAGAGGACTGGAGGTGTTATGGCAGAAGTGGAGAAATGCTCACAGTCACAGCTGCACAACAACTTGTTTTACAGTTTGACCTGTTGCAGCCTGTGTGTGCCCAGCAGCTCTAAAGCCAGGGGTTGCTCTTTGCACTGGAAAACCAATCATCACTGAGATACAGTTCATTGTGCTTCTGGCCTGTTAAAAATGTCCAGTAAATGTGATTTAGATGCCCCTCTGGACCCCCACCAGCAGAGCCTGGAGTGAGTGATAGATCTGCTGCATCTGTAGAGTGGAACAGAGGAGAGGAGGATTCTGGTGCATAAAAATAGAGCGGGAGCCAGTCGGAGCAGAAGACTGAGACTTAATGAGGGATGCTATCATCAATTATTCAAAACACCTAATCATGGTGTTGCGCGATACTGTTGCGCACACACACACACACACACACACACACACACACACACACACACACACACACACACACACACACACACACACACACACACACACACACACACACACAGACGTACCACAGACTCACAAACAGACAGATAGATGTGTGAAATGGGAAATAAAGATACAGAAAGGGACGAGTGTTGCTTCACTGTGCATAATTTCTTTCGGACACAATGCATATTACATAATCCAGGAGCCAACACAGGCATACATACAGTATTTTTGCAGACACACATGGACACTGACTGTCACGGGGGAGTGGAGCCTGATCAATGGGTAAAAGGGTATTGACACTAGGCACATAAGAGTTCACCTATTCCCCCTGACCTGCATGTTTGCAGACTGTTTGAGATAAGTCAACGATCCAGGCAAGCCAATGCATGTGGACAACAGCGATAGCTGTTTTCAGACATGAACTCTATAGTTCTAGACCTATAGCGGTAGTTATGTACACGGTCGCCAGAGATCAGAGGTGGAATTGAGGTATCAGAACAAGTATCAGGTGAGAAAATGTTAAGGCAACACAAAACGAAAACACCCTTTCTCTCAAATCTGCTCACTAGTGAAAGTGTCAACCTGAACATACACGCGAGTCATGTATAGACACAGGGCTCATTTGGAGAAGCTCATGGGGATGTCAGTCTATGTCAGAGATACAGAGAAGAGGAGTAGGCAGTGACTAAAAGAAGCAAAGGATGCTTTAGGCGAAACCTTCAACAAAACAGCCAAAAAACCTCTTCACTTGCGAGCCGCTGGCGAGATGAGCTGCTGGCTGCCAGGGACTTGTACCATGACACACATTTGGAGACGCCAACGGGTGAGTTTAATCAATGGTTTTCCACTCTGTCAGTGTGTCTACCTGCGCTGCAGGGGAAGGAAAAAAAATTCTTCACTTCTGTCCTCTGAGCCCAGTCAGAGCGCAGAGGGAGCATCAAGGTTCCATCTACCCCCTTCAACCTTTGGGGAATAATCCCTAAAGGGGGGTACAAGTATCACTTCTCCGCAGCCCTCCCCATGCAGCCTCCTGCCACTAGTGGCCATCAGTCAGTCACAGTTCCTGCCTCCTGCCCGTGTCTCTAATCGGCCAAGCGTGCTGTCACAGTCGCCTGCCCTTCCAGTTACAACACAGACAGCCAAACAAAATCAATCTTTACTGAGTGTCCGTGCTTAATAAGGCCCTGTTGTTTCTTATGGACTCTGACAATCTGGCAAACATGATCAGCCCCCACACACACACACACACACACACACACACACACACACACACACACACACACACACACACACACACACACACACACACACACACACACACACACACACACACACACACACACACACACACACACACACACACACACACACAAACCAAGCACAAATACAGATCGCACCCTCTGATCAACAGACTCGAGTGAATCACTGCGGGATTGTCATACTCAGTAAATGATTTGCATAATTGCCATTTGTGAATTCCAAACTCTCTGAACTTTGCACAAACATTTCCAGCAACCCCCCCCCCACACCCACACACACACACAAACACAGACACACACCCTGGCATTGTGTGAAAAGGCTCATGCTGCATATGGAGTCTGTGAAAGTCCCCGAAGGTGAAACTTTCTGCCAGTGCTCGAAATAGACCCTTTTAGCACCCTGTGGTCTATTGGACTGTTGGTCTGTGAGAACTCTCACACAGAGTAGAGGGGCTATTGGCATTCAGGTCCCTGTGGGACTCCAAGTCAATACAAATCTCTTAAAACTTAGAAAAGGCTGTGTGTGTGTGTGTGTGTGTGTGTGTGTGTGTGTGTGTGTGTGTGTGTGTGTGTGTGTGTGTGTGTGTGTGTGTGTGTTCATAAATTTTTGTGTTTGTATATGTGTGTGTGAGGGGGAAACGAGTGTGATCTTAACTTCAATTGTTGTTTTTTGCTTTTGACTGACGTCATCAGTTCCAGTAAAGCATTAGTTGTAAACACGTTAGTGTGGAAACTCAGGTACACTAGCATGTTATCAGTCCTGGCGTGCGTGTGCGTGTGTGTGTGTGTGTGTGTGTATGTAGTACAGGTAATGATACTCTGGTAAAGTCCCACCTCGCTGGGGCCCAGCCTCTCAGTGCCATCCATCATAGTGCAGCTGCTAATGACACCGATACATACAGCAGCACGGGGAGGACCAGGGGAGCTGGACAGAGGTGTGGGGGAAACAAAAGGGGGACAGGAATGGAAGGAGAGGAGGAGCGAGGGAGCCAGAGCCAAACATACGGGGCTTGCTTTGTTTTCGCTTTAGGAGCACATGTTGATACTAAGATGAATTTTTTAATCGAATTATGTGTTATTATTTATACTTCAAACTGCTTTAAAGAGTATAAAAGGCATACTGGACAATGGATTAAAATGGTAGCCATTGGAAAATAGTATTAAAAGAAACTAAATGTGGCAGCCACCACAAACACATGAATGTATGGAAAAACTGATGGCGTAAATTTGTTATTTTTAGCTCTAAGTACCAAAAATGTGTGGTCAGTCTGTTAAGACAGAAACTGTATGGACCGTGGCACAGTTTCAAGTTACATTTTTGTCACAAAATTAAATAAAAAGAGGCTGCTGTGGGCCCTGCGATAGGCTGGCGACCTGTCCAGGGTGTACCCCGCCTCTCGCCCAATGTTAGCTGGGATTGGCTCCAGCGCCCCCCCGCGACCGTTAAATGGATAAAGTGGTAGACGATGAATGAATGAATGAATGAGGCTGCTGTGCTAAATTTTGTAACATTTTCTCCTAAATATATATCTAACCATTCGCACTCATCTGTTTTTGGTAGAATGCAAGTGGAAAAACTTGCACTGTCCTGAGATCGCAGAGGGAAAAGTGAAAGAGGCAGCTGTGATTAAAAGAGACAAAGAACAACACAGACTTTACTGTACACTGATGTATGGTATGTTATATAAAAATCTGTGTCATTCCAATCAAGGCAATTTGAATTTTCATTTCCAATTCAGAGAGATGGGGGGGGGGGGGGGGGGGGGGGGGGGGGGGGGGGGGTAACAGGGGAGAGAGCTGGTAGAGAGAAGGCATCAAGCATGAAGAGGGAAGGAAATGTGCTGTCACAGGCTGAGGAGTGAAAAGACGATCTGTGTGACTGGAATAGGCAATCTGATTCTCGCAGTTCTCCCCCCCCACACGCACGCACGCACGCACGCACACATATACACACACACACACACACACACACACCACTGCTCACTGCCAAACACAGTGTGTGCACTCTGTATGAGCTCCATTGCATCGGTGTGGATTAATATTAAAGGCCAGTGAATGCCCGTGGTTTGACAGGACCTCTTGGCTTCTCAGGAATAAGACACGAGTCTGCACTTCTGCAGATTGTTCTTTATCTTCAGTGATGGCTTTATAGGTAATTCTCACATTTCCTCTGTGTTTTTCAAATCAGATGCGATCACATTTAAACAAAAAAAGAAGTATTCATATTTTGAACACAGACTCGAGTAACACCATCGTTCCAGGAGTGCTAAATGGACGTTTTTTTAATGGGTCACTGACCTTCATTAACATTCAGAAATACCTCATTAAAGCTCATGTTGGATTTCAGCAAAAACAAAGTCACTTATCAAGACAGTAGTAATCTTTAAAGTGAACTAAAATGACTCTAAAACACCTAGAGTTTGTTGAAATACATAAAAATGTGAGATAAAATTGCATTTAATAATCAGTTTGCTGCTTCAAAGCAAAACCATAAAACTATCTGACTATGTTCTTGTAAAAATACATTAAGGTTCTTTATGGCTCCGAAACTTTGTGTTAGATGTCACTGCATACAAACCCTTCTGCCAAATTCATCTTTTTGAAAGAAAATCTATAGTTTCCAGAACCACCTTTAGTTCATTTGGAATTCAGAGAGCGACTGAGACTGAAAAGGCTGAAGCACTCCTTTCTTTTTTCTTTTCATCTTATCCCCAAGACACATCATTCTCTTCACTTCCTGGAGCAAGATGAAGGCCAGGGGGGCTGTGAAATTAGCCTATCAGATGCCTCCACCAGCTAAAGGAGAACTCGGAATATACTAATAGACAGGAGATTAAGATAAGTAGCTGGGGGCACAGTCACATGTGCACACACATTCATGTGCACACAGGCGAATGCCCGCGCGCGCACACACACACACACAGACCAAAACGTTACAAAACCTTTTTATTCTATGATTATAGAGAACAAAATGATAATGGAAGATCTCGAGAGCAGAGAACGCTTTAGTGTCTTTGATGAGGACACAGGTAAAGAAGGGGATTATTTCTTATGTGGGGCTGAACAAGAAAGAGAGATAATAAAAAATGAAAAATTAAGAGGTGGCAAGAAGTGTGTGTGTGTGTGTGTGTGTTGTATAATGATATACAGAAAGCCTAGAGACAGACTCACTAGATTACAGAGGACTTTGTCTGCTCCAGGCAGAGGACACAGGTGAGACAAGCCCTCTTTCTTCCTCCTCTTGCTTCCCCACGTCCCATTTCCCTAAGCTCTTTTCCCCCTGCTGCCCTACACATACAGGTACAGCCCCCACACCCCCCGACAACACACCTCCACCCCATCATCCTCCCCTTCCTCAGTCTCCCTTAACAAGCTAGAGCCATGAGAAATATCGTCCCAGCCTTCCCTTTGTCTCTCCTCCTCTGCGCTTCTGATTGCTCATCCTTCTTCATTGCTCAGCGTGCCTCTCTCACAGGGCTCGCCATCTGTACAGTAACAGGTGTGCTGTGTATGTGACTGATGTGTTTGTTACCTGTAGCGCTGCCTGCAGCCACAGCCTGCATGGAGAATAGCTGCCTCTACCAATGTGCCTCCTGACCTCCTACAGTAGCTACTACTCTGCTCCCTTTTTTCCCCTCCACCTCCTCCTCCTCCTCTGTGTCTCACTCAAATGGGCAGAATGAGAAGAGGAGCAGGAGATGAGCGGCGTAATGAGTTAGGGAGGCAGCAGCAGGCTCTCAAGTATTTATGTGTGTGTTTGTATGACTTTTATAAGCCGTGCTGTGGTGGAGCATTCATCATGGTGGAGTTTGGGTAATTAGTCCCACCAGTCTGTGTATACGTGGTGTGTGTGTGTGTGTGTGTGTGTGTGTAGTCTGCTGGCTCATCTCATTCGTCTCACCGGTGAGTGATTAAATGCTCTGCAACACCTGGAAGTGTTCCTCCTATCCCTCCCCTTTCTGCTTTTATCCTATTTTCAAGCAACACCCCTGAGAACTCCCCTGGCCCAGTCACAACACACTCCACAGGTTAGCTACACACACACACACACACACCTTGTGACACACATACAGTAGACTTTCATACACACAGTCACACCTATAAATCTAGAGCCGTTTTTAGACACGGGGTCTGCAACAAAGTAAAGGCTTTTGGGCTTTCAAACAAGTCTCAATCAGGTACATGATTGTCATGGCTATATTCAAATATATGAACTGTGGCGGTTAGTGCAGAACGGTTGCAGGTGCAGGTTTGATTCTTGGTCCTCTGCGTCCAAACATCAATGATTTCTGGTGCACAACACTGAACTCAAATTCCTCTCAATGGTGAGCCCACTGCCTTACATGGTAGATCAGTGCCATCTATGTGTGAGTGTGTTTTTGACACTGTGAATGGCTTCGGACAATAGCGTCGTATAAATACAGTCCATTGCATGAGAATGCCATTCAAGTGATATTTGGTATCTTGTACGCGAGAACAAGGGGTGTGGCCTTCATATCAAGAAAAGTGATATTCACTGTTCTTTTTCAGGCTGCATTACATTGTCGTATTTGCTCTATATTTGCTATAGTTTGATGTTGCATTGCATAACCTATTTATTGCACGAAGCCATGCCATTGCTCTTATTTTTAAGAGGAAGACATAGCTGGTCCAAATAGCCAAAGAAGAAAAACAATCACTTTGATATAGCTTGGAATTAAAAGATAAGATGTCATCTCTGCCATAAACAGGTTGAACCAAAGAGTGTGTTTTGTTGTCCAGGAGAGGAAAACCTGTCATTGTAGACAATTTAAATCACTTAGTTACTGTTGAAAACAACTGAAGGAGTATTCTCCGAGAGAGACCTATCAATCTGACCATAACGGAAGTAATTTGTCTGTAGAGAAAGCTTCCAACAACATCGCTTTTCTACATGTGAGCTGACGAGAAGACAAAGGTGAAACTACAGTACACAGGACAGTAGTGTGAAAGTGACCTATTGTACACCTGTGTGGATATATATACATATATACATATACATATACATATATATATATGTCTGCTCAAATATACAGGTTTTAAATGTATATTTCTGTCAAAAAGCTCAAATAAAAAACATTTGAAAGAGAGCAAGTGGTTGTGGGAAAGAGAGGCATTGAAAAATTCATGAGGGTGCTGATGAAGATGTGGGTACTAAGGGTATGGTCATTTTAAACACCAAACCAGCCAGAACCAGTTGCCCAATCATATAATGAATCAAACACCTAGAGTCACAGAATGAAGAGAAAACAATAAAGCTAGCCACAGCAATGGCCAGTCAGTCATTAAATAAACCTTACAGGCAGCCACAGCAGTCACATGGCCAGTTGCATGGGGCTGCTGTGATATTATTACTGTGTGTGTCCTTGAGGGCTGAGATGTGACGGATATCAGCGGTAATAAATTGCAGAGGTCAATCCACTCTGGTGAAGAGGTCCACTCTCGGGGAACGCCGTCTGATGGACAATACCCGATTCAAATATTCCCTTCAGTATACATCTCCATTCATTCTCGAGCCCTCTGTTTATCAGACTGGGGATCATTAAGTCGTTCCCTCAAGAGAGAGCTCTGGTCCGAGGCAGCGCAAAGGGATCACAGCGAGAACTCATTTGAGGGGCGATTTACAGCAAAGGCCAGAGTAAGAGTGTGTTTTCTCCAGGCACGCGGCGAGTCTCCAGAGAGACTGTGGACTCATTGCCAGCTGCAGAAGCCAAAAGACATCCACAAGAACGCATGAGGGCACATGCACACGCAGGTGGCAGGGTGAGGTGAGCTGGGCAGATCACAGCAGCAGGTGGTATGACTAATAACACGGCAGAACTCACCGAGGCACACCGGCGAGGCAATCACGACCATTTCTCTCACTTCCTGCTGTTCTGTCCTCTCCCTTTCCGTCATTGTAGTTTATGACCAGGTTGGTCCATTTAAAAACACTTCATACAAATTGTATTTTTTTCTTCTGACACAACTGACATATTTGGCACCTGAAGGATACAGACTACTGCAATGGCTAGCACTTTGCTGTTCGTGACATTAAAACCTATTTTTATTTTAAAGCACACACACCTTTATTTTATTCTATTCATATTCAAACCTGTACTCACTCTGTCTTTGGGCTGCTGTAATACCTGAATTTCCCCCATGGGGATCAATAAAGGAATAACTTATCTTATCTTGTGGACATGTATCCATTAAGTCGCATGGGAAGGAAAGATAAATGAAGACCAGTCTCTCCTCTTTTAAGAAGTACAATCTATTTTACAGTACAGCAGCTATTGCCAGCTGCCATAGACGACTGAAGGGATGTGGAGCAGCAAACGGCGAAAAAAGCATGTGTGCTATTTGGAATTACACACACTCATACACACACACGCACAGAAAATATGGTGGTCCACTCATCCGTATCATATTATCAAATACTTCTGTCAGCTCCAGCCATGGCTATTGGGGGTGTGCGTGATTGAAACCATCAAATCAGTTCACAGTCATTTAACCTTGCACTTCTTAGATCTTGCCTATTCCATTAATCCAGCACGCACGCACGCACACACACACACACACACACACACACACACACACACACACACACACACACACACACACACACACACACACACACACACACACACACACACACACACACACACACACACACACACACACACACACACAGCCACACAGAGTGAGCATTGCCTCATAGCTGAATGGGTGGTCTTTTAACACCATCGTTTCCAAAAATTACTTATCATGCTCATCAGCCCTCATAGTACTATGGAAAGAGGAGTCATTATCTGGGAGCATATCCAGCTAATTGAAGGCTGGCTATCTTAATGTTCAAATATAGAATGGGAGTGTGAGAGAGAGGGGGGGGGGGGGGGGGGGGTCATGGCCTCTGGGTAAGGGAACCATCAAAAACACTATTATACCCAAAAAAAATTCATTTAACCATCGGCCGTTATATGACCTCATCTTTTGACTCTCTGTGTGTGTGTGTGTGTGCGACATCACAAGCCAGCAGTGGGTCAGCCCAGTAGATGCTCAGTGCAACTCAATCAAGGAGCACAAATAGCAGGTGATTGAATCCTCCATCCATCCATAAAGAAGACCCCTGCCTGAGAGGCTGACTGACACACACACACACACACACACACACACACACACACACACACACACACACACACACACACACACACACACACACACACACACACACACACACACACACACACACACACACACACACACACACACACACAGCTGCTGCATGCACTTTCAATCCATATTTACTGGTAGTACCCATCTTCTAGATTTGACATTAATCCAGTCCAGTGCCTGCTTAGCACATTGAAACTACTTTAAGCAGTATTGTTTATGTTGACACTGCATAATGTGACCCCCTGCTGGATGACAGGATTAATCCTTCCCCGTTAATTCCACGGGGAATCTGCAACAGATTACAGCCACTGATTCCACTTGCTGGTTTGACGTGATAAAACAGTGCCAGTTCAAATAAAACCACAGGCAGTTGCTCCAAGAATGGCAATGTACAAAAGCTGGTTTTTCACTCAGTGATTAGTAGAAATGGTGCATTGATGACAGAAACACGCCCAAGAAACACGGTTATTTTCTCAGCGGTTGATGGGTTACACCAAGAACGTATTACCAGTTAATATTGGAGTTGAACGGGAGGAAAGAATGGGGACACTCATGGGATGTCCACGTTAATCTGATTGACAATTGTTTGAAAACCTGATCAACGGATGCAGTATCAAAGCTCCATACTATGAGGTTGTTTACGAGTCATCCGGCCTACTAGTGGTCAAAAATAGTGTAATACAGCTTTAAGCTACTAAAAGGATTTTCTAAAAGTGAATGGTGTGGCTGCATTTTTTTTCTTTTAAATGCTGATCTAATAAATACATACTTACCAGCAGCTAAGCTCCACTCAACAGCTCAATCTAAAAGCACAAAGCCGTGATAACTAGCTCTGGGATGATATGGTAGAGAATTTCCCAGCAGGGAAGTGAGGACTGATTTGTTTTATCTTTATTCCAATCGTGTATTTATGTGTCTGTGGGTCAAATCCTCGTACACGTTGGCATGTAAAGATTTAAAAGTAGGAGAAAGAGAAAAAATACTGCATACGGTGGGTCATGAGGTACTGACATGTGTGTGTGTGTGTGTGTGTGAGAGAGAGAGTAGGAAGGCATTAACATAATAAATAAATGCATGAAAAAAAGTATGTTTCTCTCTCTGGTCTTTTTGTAAATACGTTAATACATGAAGAACAATTCCCAATCGAATACTACAGCACACTGTTTTCGCCATTTTTCATTCTTAAAAAAAAAAATTCAACAGCTCACAAGAGTGCTGTGCAAATAAAACACTGACACTTTCCAATAGAAGAAATCTATCAGGGTGAATCTATTGGTGGATCACTGGTTATGGACTCCTTCAATGTAGATCAATGGTATTATCCTGGTCATCAGAGACACTGACTGGAAACATGACAGACTACATTCAGGCTGCTCTCCTGAATTGTGGGACGGCCAAGTGTGTGTGTGTGTGTGTGTGTGTGTGTGGTAGCGTGATGCACAAATACAACAGCAGCGTGTCCATGTTTTTGCATGTGCGTGAGTGCGTGAGTGTGTTCTTACACAAGCATGTCCACAACTAAGTGCAAAGGATGAATGGCTGAGCAGTGAAGTGACCACTCACAGCTCTGCAGCACCACTGACATTGAGAAGCTCCAGTTATTACTCACCTCAGCCTTAACCTTCTGCAAGCTCCTTTTCTTCAACGCCTCAGTTCATTTTCTTCTCATACATAAACATGTTGTCTGCTTTTTTCCTGTTTTCAGCGGTATAAAAAAAAGGGGGGGGGGGGGGGTAATTTTGGATTAGAATTTTCATTATTATGGTAACAAAATGTGGCTGAAAGGATTGTGTACCAGATTACAGGTAAAACACAATCGGCACTAAACACTAAAACCAAAGCCTCAGAGGTTTTACACTGCATGGAAAAAAACAGATCCCATTTTGATCATTTTTATGTTTCTACCTTAATTGAATCTTAACTTGGTTTATGGGATGAGCAGATTTCATGACCCGTGAAACCACATAAAACTCAATTTTGTGATCACAAAAGTGCTTGGATGCGACACTGAAGTGCTGCGTGCCGAAGCACACAAGTTTATAAATGAAAAGAAAAACGCATGAGGAGGTGTGTGTGTGTGTGTGTGTGTGTGTCACGGACGAGCGTATGTAAATGTGACAGGGTATGGAAGAGAGTGTGAGCTAAGCAGGCTGAGTGCAGGTGCATCTGGACACCCACCCGCTCAGCGAGAGCTGTGCGAGGTGAGCACCAGGTGCTCCAAGGGAGGCAGCTTGTGATGATGTGCCCATGGATAACTCTTCAGTCTTGGACACAGATGCCTAACTCAGCCCCTCTCCCTCCCTGTGTCATCGGTGTCACCAGATGTTTGGCAGAGAAGGCAGCCCTACCGCCACCTACAAAGACCTGAATTAAGTGATCACCTTGTCTTTTAAAACGAGAAGGGTTGGACAGGCTACGTCACTTCCACGTGACTGAGTAAACTGCTGCACTGCTCATGCGTTATACGTTAGCAAACTGTGAAACGTCACTGTGGGGCAGGCAAAGTGAAGAGAGTGGCTGATCTTTACAAACACAGAGCGTAAGGAAGAGACAAAGAGGACAATCACGGGATGGTTAAAAATTCATTAGTGAGCCGCCACAGAAAAGCACAGATGGAGAGAAAGCAAGAGAGACAAGGAGAGGAAGAAAGACGGGGGGAGAAATATAAAGAGGGAATCCTCATAGGGAAACATCTTTCCAATCCTGTCTCCATCTCTTTCTTTCCCCAACTTTGTTGCAGTCTCACAGAGAGTGTGGAAGTCAGTGGAGCTGCTCCACAGGGACGCGCAACTAACAAACCCCCAAGCAAAAGAGCCCACTCCCATTCTCCCTCTGTGCTGTTCATGCATTCATATATTGTATTCATTGAATACAGACTATTATACAAAACCAGGCACCTCCTCTCATGGCTGAATAAAAGGCAGAGAGCACAAATTAAAATGTAATTTATGGCGCTTTGTTTGCCGGTTTCTCTCCGGCACCTTAAATGTCACTAGGAGCACGTAATGCTGCCGGGGTCTGCTAAGGCGTGTGTGTGTGGTTTCAGGGAGGTGGGTGGTCAGGGATCTTGACTTCAGGGGAAATGAGAATGTAACCCGTGAAATTAATTGAAGTGTTAATGTGCTGTGACTCCAGAGTCGTGCATGCCTCTGTGTGTGTGTCTGTGTCTGTGTGTGTGTGTGTGTGTGTGTGCATGTGCGCCTGCTATAAAGTGCTTTTGTTTGCTGTGAAAACTCATTAACAAAGTGAACACCTTTGTGATTTCACCCCAAAGTGATGCTCACTGGAGAGAGGAAGAAGCAGGGGGACCAGACATGTACTGTATAGCAGGGAGGGGGGAATAAGGAAAAGAAAATGTAATAATGATAATGCAAAATAATAACGGTGGTGTGAATGCTATAAGAAGAAAAAAGGAAGAACCCTAGAGTCTCTTTTGAAACAAAAAGATCCCTGAAGCTACTGGGCAGACAGATGAAGGTGGCGAAGGTCAAAGAATGAGGAAGAGAGAGAGAGAGATGGTTGGTAAATATAAAGAGCAGAAACTATGAAATTATTCGTGAGGTTGGTGTGTAGTCCATCAGAGGGCATTGCAGTCCAAACTTGGTCTCAAAATCGAACTTTTGTAGTCGTCGTTGTATGTTCGCACTAAACCCACACAGCGGTCTTCCTGTGGTGAACTACAAGGGCTGTGTGCTGCTGTTGTGTCTGCAGATGCTTATGCCAGGGGTGTGAACAGATTGTGAGTGTTTTAAGTAGATCACATGTTATAGACTGCAGAGGAACTGCCCTGTGTCTGTGTGTGTGCGTGCGTGCGTGCATGCGTGCGTGCGTGCGTGCATGCGTGCGTGTGTGTGTGCGTGTGCACATAATATGCTTTACTGCCTGTTTGTATTGAAGAGGTAATCATGAAAGGTGGTAATGACAGATCTGTGCACATCCGGTGTCTTAAGGTTTATGTGTCTGTCTGTGTGAATATTGAGTTGCCAGGTATCGCACAGACACATCCCATTTCCCTCAGTGTATAAATAAAGGCCAAGAAATTCTCAGTGCCAATTATATCTGAGAGAATGTCACTCACACACACAAGGAATGTGGATCAATGGTGAGGGCAGTCAGCCAAGAGCAAGTCAATTCTCCCTCCTTCCTCTCTCTGTAATGGTGGAACTCCCAACTGGAAAAAAATACTGATATTCAACGTGTTACAAAATGTTTAAAATCTCAGCAGGACATCTATTGACTTCACTGTGATTTTCTCTTTCTTCTGTTCTTCGATTGTACTTGTTCTTCTCTCTGTAAGAAATCCAGCCCTGACAGTGACGCAGTTTTAAGGAGGATATGGTGAGGTTACAGTACAGAAGAGTGTTTTGCAGCATCTTCGGCTCATGGTGAGTCAATCCTGGTCCAATCATGAATCAGAGATTTGCAGAGACGCCCCCCCACCAGTACAGCAAAGTGACAGAGCAGAGAGGGGGAAATGCAGCATACAAGAGGCCAGAGGAAGAGGAATAGTGCACACTTGTTTTATAATTACAGCTGTAGTCAAAAGAAGAATAACATTGACTGCATGTTTTGAAAAAGGACACAAAAAAAGGAAAAAGGACCCTGCTGAAGCGCACAACAGGTTTGTAAAGAGAACCACAGTTGAGGGTTTCACTGATATAAAAAAATGTAGTTGACCTAAAAAACTACCATATACCTAATTTATGGAACTCTCCATTAAAAACACAAACCAGAACAAAATGGACCCAAGAGCAACTGAACCTGGGTTCAAACAGGAAAAGGAAGTAATTAAGGCAGAGGACTTAAGGCAGGGGAATATTAGTTATCTATGTTAAATCCGCTGCAGCTGCCGGACCGTTGTTTTCCCCACAGCTAATTCAAAGAAATGACACTGAGACCGAGCAAGCATTGAGCCATGCAGGTAACTTGAATAGACTGTCAGTTTAGCGTTGAAATGTACCCATAGCAACAAGTGTCACTGGGGTGCCCCAGCAAAATAGGCAGCTATATGAATGATACGGTTACAGTAAAACTCTACGGTACAAACAGGTTACGAGAAGAATTTGACCAATGCATGTTGTTTTAACTTTTTGTTTGTCACAATCTTAATGGATGATATAAAATACAGTTAGCTTTCCCCCCCTTGTCCCATTGGGTCCAATGGAAGTTTGTAATCTACACAACCAAGACTATTAAGTTTGGAACCAAACCCCAGATGTGGTTGTATCCTCTGGTTCACAGGGGACACGTTTGAACAAAACCCACGACATCTTTATGTGCTCAATGGCCACCCTTACTTTTAAAGCAGACGTGCCACTAGTAAAACTTGCATACTGAACACAATTAAAGAAATGCCTTAAGCTTGGTGTGATTCTTCTTTATAGCTTGTTATTTGTATGCAGACATTAACATGGTGCCAGATGAGTTTCTGAAGAGCTTAACACCATTTAGTATGAAAAGAAGACGTTCCAAATATCATATCAGAAGTACGGCATGTCTCTAACTGAGATACAAATTCAGAGTTGCAAGCCTACTGTTGCAAAGGTTGTGAAAAGCTTTAGGAACCTGAAGAGGAAACTCGAGCTTTCAGTGATTTCTTGATGTCAAAACTACACAGCCTAAAAGGGATCTTTTCTGATTCAAGATTTAGGCCAACATTCATTCAGGAGCTTTGTCTACAGCGATGCAGTACACAGACTGCACTGCACTGCACTGGATAAACACGAATTGTAAAAGGCCGGCTGGTTGTGGAAAGTGACAGAAGAGGCAAAATGAAAAGGGAGGCTGGAGACGGAGCAGACGGAGATGAGAATTGAAAGAGCCTTTTTTTCTTTGAGAGTTTCCACACAATACTCTGTGGGTTTCTATGACGACCTGCAGCCGCCTGCTGGGCCCATACAGGCAGAAGTAAGAGCACGGTTTGGCAGTAGAGCAAAAACTATTCTAATCCTTCACCTAGGTTAAAGTAACAGCACTATAATACAAATATGATCAACTAAAAATAAATTATCCTACTTCTAAAGCTAAATGAAAGTAAGCAACAGTTGTAAAATGCCCCTAAAATATTTTATGATACGATTACGATACAATATGATTATGTTTCATTAATACTGAAAAATGTACAGTATGAGAAATATTTCACAGTTGTAAGTGACCTTAAAATACTGACTAGTAGTTTTACCTGTGGATATGAATCATATTCCATGATGTAAATGTATATTTAACAAGTAAAACCTGAATATGCTGAGTAACCAACGAGTAACAACAAGCATTCAAAGAACATATGGAGTAAGAAGTACAACGCAAACAGCTGCAAACTATCACAAAATGAAAATCCTCTAGTCATTGCCAGTGGCCTACCTGAGAATAAAAAGTTGCTGAGTAAGGACACTATGACACATGGAGGTGGTTGGTTTGCGCCTGTCATGCTGGTGAGTAACACACAGGTTTCAAAACCTGAGAAATAATCTAAAAGTCAGGATTTCATTGTACATTTTTGAAGACAAGAGTGTTCACATTCACTCACACACACCATCTGCACTGTAGATAACTGATGCAGGTTGTGTGCAAGACGGAAGGAGAGAGAGAGAGGAGAGGGTGAGGGTCTGCAGAGCACCACAGCCTCATGATTAATGCGGCTGTTAGCTGCAGAGAAGCCTGGGCAGCCCCAAAGCAAGCTGACCAGGTCGCCCATTCAACTCCCCATGCCTCTGTCGCTCTATCGTCCCTCTCTCGCTTTCTCCATCAACCCAAACCCAGTGACTGAGAACCTGCTATATAGCCTACACACCATTGACTACATTTCTACACTAACACTTCATCAACACCCGTATAAACCTCCACTGTACCGGGTTGCACTTCATTTCACCTCAGTCCCATTGAGTCAAGCCTCTAAAGTGGACAAAACCCACACATGGGGAACATTACTTCAACCAAGGCGGGGTTAGAAAGGTTCACGGAATACAGTTTTTTCTAAGGTGTGTGGTTGTACAAATATATCTATATATATACACACACCTTTGGGATACGTGCAGAAAAAAACACTCTCCTTGAAAGGTTTATTAGATGCAGTTAAATCAGGAGAGGTAAGAAAGCCCTAGCTTTAAGTATAATGGGGTCACTTTAAAGTCTAGTCACCATCGAGTAACCAACACAGACTACAACAGTCTCTGATTGTTGTTTTACCCCATTGGGGCAGGCGCGCGCGCACACACACACGCACGCGCTCACACAAGGGAAGCTGAAGTGCTTGTAAAGACGTCGACTACAAACTTGTCGTGGTTTCATCACTTTACAGTGAATCGTTTTTGAGTCTCCGATAGGAGGACGCCCTAAGACGCACACAGGCCGGGGAGACAGATACAGACTGCGCCAAACCGCCGTCTTTCCTCCCGCCTAACATCTCTCACACACACACACACACACACACAGAGTCCCTGAGCACGATTCCGGTGAGGAGGTCACTCCCCCACAACCGCCCGACACCCGCGCGCGAGGGCGCACTCGGTGGAGGTCCCGACGCACCAGCAGCAGCAGCAGCAGCAGCAGATAATTCATTGCAGTGATCGGAGCAGGGCAAAGTGAATCCACAGGCTCCCCTCTGCTCCGAACGGCCTCATCTAACTATCACACACCGGTCTCGAAGTGCACACCGTGTGGACCCCGCGCACGGGACCCAGGTCGCCACTTGTGCCGCATCCGCTCAGGCCGTTTGCACTTGCGCACTTACCTTTGCACTACAGCGAAAATGAGCAGTTAGTTCCCATTTTGTGACAGCTTTAGAATCCACTCGTTCCCACGTATCGGCTCCTGGTTCATTCAGACATCCACAGTGTGTTTCAGCAGGGAGAGTAATCCAGTGTTCCATCCCTGTGAGAGAGCTTGGGAGCTTCCTTACATCTTTTTCCACAATCCCCACAAAACTATGCCAGGCTTCTTTCAGCGCGTTTCCCCCCTCCTCGCTCCTCTGCCCCCTCTTCTTTCCTCACCCTCTCTCTCCCTCTCTGAGGTTGCCTGGTTACCTCTTTTCTGTAGGCTGGTTCAGACTGCCGGCCGGCAGCCAATCACAAGGCAGGGTTCCTCTTAACCCCTCCGCTGCTGCACTGCCCTGATTTCCAGCTTTCAAGGAGTGGGAGTGGAAGGGGGGCGATGAGGAGAAGAGGAAGAAAGGAAATGTAGCCCGTGTTAACAAAACTATAATGAGCGAGAAAAGATGAAAGGAGAAGGAGTGGGGGACTGTGAAGGAGGGGCGGACGGAGGGATGGATTTAGGTTTGAAATAAAAAGTTGTGGAAGTGAAACGTCAACAGCAGAAAGTGTGGTAGTTGTGGTTTAGAAGCTGTTCAGGGACGACTGCACTGTCCAAAGTTTATCATCATCAAACACTCACTTTTTTCATAGACGCACTGTCATGCTGACCAAAAAGACCCCCAACACACTGAGTCATGAACACACGCAAGCAGTCGTCATGCTGCAGCCTTCACCCAGTCATTCAGCACAGACTATTGATTGGTTACCCACCTGCCGCTAAGTCGTGCAGCCTAACTCGCGTGTACACATCGGTGTGTGAGTCATAGACTTTGGCAAACTCACCATGGTGTCTGACGGTCTTGCTCAGAGAGTGGGAGCATATAGAAGTTACAACTATGAAAAGAGAAACAAATCTCTCATGGAAAGTTAAAGACGGAAAATATGCAGTTTCCTTACTGATGTTTATTCATTAATATGAGCCCTAAACTGAAAAATAAAATTAGCAAATAAGACCGAATCATGACATTTTGCAGTTTCATGCTTTTTCTAAGGAGTGGCTCACCACCTCACATCCTGGATCATTGACTATCTCACCAACCGCCCCCAGTATGTGAGGACAAGGGACTGTAGTACAGGAGCGGTACAGGAGCGCAACAGGGAACAGTCTTGGCTCCCTTCCTGTTCACCCCGTACACTGCAGACTTCATGTACTGCACAGACACCTGCCATCTGCAGATGTTCTCTGACGCCTCTGCCATCGTCGGCCTCATCACAGATGACGATGACAGGTAGTACAGAGAACCCAGAGAGACCCAGGACTTTGTGGGAAAACCAAGGAGCTGGTGGTGGATTTCCGCTGGTGGTGGATGTTCACCGGTGTCAACCCCCCACGACACCAGTGAACATCCAGGGAAAAGACATTGAGTGAGTGGATTCTTATAAGTACCTGGGTGTTCACCTGAACAATGAACTGGACTGGACAGACAACACCATGGCACTCTACAAGAAGGGCCAGAGCAGACTCAGGAAACGCAGGTCCTTTGGAGTGCAGGGGGCGCTCCTCAGGATCTTCTTTGACACTGTGGTAGCATCAGCCATTTTCTACGGAGTGGTCTGCTGGAGCAGCATCTCCACAGCTGACAGGAGGAGACTCGACAGACTGATCAGAAAGGCCAGCTCTGTCCTGGGATGCCCCATGGACACAGTGCAGGTGTAGGGAGAGAGGAAGAGGGTAACAAAGCTACCATCAGTGATGGAGAGTAGATCCCACCCCATGCAGGTCACTGTCTCTGCACTGAACAGCTCCTTCAGCGACCGGCTCCTTCACCCCAAGTGTGTGAAGGAGCCGCATCGCAGGTCCTTCCTTCCTGCTGCTGTAAGACTGTATAACCAGCACTGCTGTCAGTAGAACACACACACACACACACACACACACACACACACACACACACACACACACACACACACACACACACACACACACACACACACACACACACACACACACACACACACACACACACACACACACACACACACACACACACACACACACACACACACAGAAAAATAATTCACTGGTATACTTAAAGTGCATAAACCAACTGTGCAATATTTATATTTATTCTCCATGTTCAACTATGTCTACTGCTCTGTATATCGTATTTATATATCTTTTATATTTCATGTTATTATTTTGTTATATTTTGTACACACTATTGCTTTTTTAAAATGTCTTTCTATATTCTTCTGTCCACTTTGCTGCTGTAATGCCCAAATGTCCCTATTGTGGGACGAATAAAGGTATATCTTATCTTATCTTATCTACCTCTTCCGTGTCACTGTTGGGGCTTTGTGGACACAACTCTCCTGATCTCTGCATGGATTGGTAGACACTTAACACATTATTTGTCAAGGAGGCAGCTGAATCAGATATGACAGTAAGATAAGTGTGTACACATAGTATTTGCTGGTAAACAAACAGCATATTTAAGAGTTTTTTTGTTGTTGTTTTTAAAGTCCTGATCAAAATTCTGCCACAACACAATGCATCGTCATTTGGCAAGGCACTGCAGAAACCATTAAGTTAACATGCCCAGCAGATGAGTTTGTGCTGTGGACAGATGTACATGACTTCAATTGAGACAGAGAATGACGAGTTGGACACTGTGATAACTCTCCAGTGTTTTGGCATTTGATCACCCTAAAAACTGCCGATCTGTTATTCAAACCAGACTGCAAGGATGAACATTTCCCCCATCAGACCAATAAAGTTAATCTTATCTAATCTATCATATTTTATCACATCATGTACTTCAACTTTCTCAATCAGCGTCTTGCTCCTGTTTTCTTTCTCCGCCACACCTCCTCATCTCTTGGCCGAACCCAGCAGTGTTACTGTCCTTCCTCCCTAGTGCCCCACTGCTCACTCTTCCCACCATCTTCTCCTTCCCTGTTGTTTTTTTCACTGCCAAAGTAGATCTGTAGTTTACCCTCTGGATCTGAGCCGAGCCCTCCTGTCTGTCTCCCTCCCTCACTATCTATCGCTCACTCACCTTCCTCCTCTCAAACTCTGCCTGTCTCAGCTTGGCTGAACAGATAATTCCCGGATGCTCATGTGGGCAAGTCAGCAGCATTCTTTCTCTTTGATCTCACTCCAATATGACACACACTCCCACACACCAGTCACGCAGAAACACACCTGAATAGATGTAATCACATGGATGCATAGCACTTTTTTGGGCTCTTTTGGGTAATCCATGGGAATGTCCAGATGGAATATGATCTCCAGTGAGAACGTGAAGGTCAGCTCCCTTGTAATATTCACACAAAACATTGTTTCACAGGATTAGGTTTCCTCTGAATCACACATATGCAGAGAAAGGACGGAGAGAGAGCGAGAGGATGAAAAAAAGAAAAAGATCGGGACATACAGAGAGAGAAAGACAGAGAAGGGCAGACAGAGTGGAAATGTATGCATATTATCAGCAAAACGGGTCAAACTCGTTAAAGGCAACAAAGGCAGCTCTCTAATTGCCTGAGCAAAGCTCTGCACTGCTGAGCTACAGCAGTGGCAGTGCAGGGCTAGTGTATGACAGTCACTTCATTACTGGACATAGTGCCAAGCTTGGTGAAAACCTTTAGCCATGTAGCATATAATATACATAACATGTTGACCAACCATCTATAAACCGAGGGTTAGGAACCTCCAGCCAACTGCTCTGGTTGCTTTCAAATAACCAATAATTCTGGGGCGAAGGCTGAAACCCCGATTTGCATTAACACAATGATGTCACTCCATAGACAAGGGTCTTGTTGCTTAGCAGTCCTAACTTCAAGGCTTTGTTTTGTTCGGTCGATAAACAGAACTGGGAAAAAAATGGAACCATTTGGATCGAGTGAATAATGAATTTGTCTTGTTGTCTATTCAATGGTGTTTTTATTACGCATATTTATAAATGTGGAAATATGTAAATGGTTCGATTTCATCAATGCCCAGCATCTGTCTGCTATAACTACATTATATCATGAGTGATGACAATTAAGAAATACCAAAAAGGCAACCCAGGACAACAAACAATTCCCATGACAGCAATTATCTCTTCTGCAATAAAAACAAAGATCATGTGTTTTTGATGCTAGTGTCAAAAATTCCGAGACAAATGGAAAATAACATTTCTTGTTGTAGTAAAATGCAGCACTGTGTCCTTACAGTGCTGCATTTTACTAAAACAATTTTTTTTATTTTCCCTGATGAAGTGATGAAAAAGTCCACTCCCGAGTGTTCTACAGTACGAAACATGAGGCTGAACTGGATGGGTTCAAGGACAAATACTTTTGGATTATATTGACTCTGGTTTGTCTGACAGAGACAAAGTTACGCAGGCAAGTTTAGTGGTGAGCGAGCTGACAACTAAGAAGGTGGAACATTGCTCAGAAGGAGGGTTTGTGAAGGAGCCTGTTGCAGCTGCAGAGCGGTAGTAAAATGACTTCAAAGTTAGTCTCTGAGAAACATTTAAGAGTTTATTATTGATATGGCTCAAGATATTGAAAAAAACACTGAAGGACACTGGAATAAATATTTCTCCTCTGGCCTGAAATGTAACTAAAGATAAAAAAAATACCAAACAACTAGTCACTTTTGTCTGTGGAATCACACCCGAGTTTTATACAAGCTTTCTGAGATATGCATGGCACCATTAAAGGTGAGGATTTGTCTGACTGATCATTTTCCGTCTCAGAGACAACAAAAGCCCTGTATGACATCTGAATACGTCAGTGAGTTTGCAAAAACTCCTTCAGGCATTTGCCGAGAGGTTTCAGGACATGAAGAGTAAACAAAAGGAGCTGAGCATATTTGTTAAGCTATTCAATTTGGAGGCAGCAGATCTGATCATTGATCGGCAAAGCAACAAGGAGCTCCAACCTGCCTCTCCTCTCGAGCTCTATAAACTCTATCTAGGTCCTGAGACAGTGTAGTTTGCATCTCCGTTTGGGACAAACTACTGTGGTGATTAGTTACTCTTTAAAATGACTCATGAAGAAGGAATGACCAAACCTAGGAAAAAAAACAAGCTGCGAGTAACAACATCATTAGCATCTGACGCTCAACAAATAAGCAGTTCCAACTTTCACATTAGAGAGGTTACTGTCATATTCTGTATGTGATCAATTGAATATGGCCCCTCGTTTAAACTGAACATACATCATATTTGGGTAAGAGGTATTAAAACAAGGTCAAATACAATGCGAAAATCCAGAGCTCTAATCTGTCTCTCCACAGAGTAGACAATAAGAATTATCCTTCCCTCATCAACACCTCTGTGGAGCCCCAACTGCTTAAAAAAAGACGGTTTTAAACAATTAAGGCAACTGAACCGTCAAGAGGATGTTGAATTTGTCTTGTTTTCTTTTCTGTGATGTTTTTATTATGTATGTATATTTATAAATGTGGAAATACAGCAACGGTCTGATTTCATCAATGCTAGAACTGGTTTGCTATATCTCTATTGCTGCAGCATCTTGTAGTTCTGATAAAAAAATATAGGTTGCTGCACATTATTAAAGGCTGTACAGCAGCATGGCTTGCTGCAGACACACAACGTTGTAATCAAACCTGACTTGACTCGCCGTAAATTAGTCTCCTCCAAAATAGAGTGTCAATAAGTCTGGAGGTGAATTTGAGTGATACATCTAAACTGGAATGAGATTAGCTTTGACCCGAATGCACAGACAAGTACACGGTGACCTGTCTCACCCACTATATCCCATATTGCTTATTTAGCTGCAAACGGGAGGGTGTCGCGTGTGAGTGAGTGAGCGGAAGACAAGGAAGGCAGAGGCAGAGGGAACGGCGCTACGATGCCGGACCCCCCCCCTCTGGAGATGAAGTATCACAGCACGACCATATCAAAGCATGCCACTCTTCAATAACTGAGATGTATCAGCATATTAAGTGCTTGACAGATGTGAAGAGCGTAAAAGAGCATAGGGGGAGATGAGGAGAGAAGATCTAGGTGAGAGAAAATACAGTGAAAACACCATCAAACAGATGGAGTTTTGAGTGGAGTTATGACAATGCAACAGATCATTCTTATTGTATTCTCATGTGATTAAACTGAAAGAGAGAGAGAAACAGGTAGAGACGGCTGAGGACGATCGCTACTCAAATGTGGGTGACAGGTTGACTTGTGCACAGTTGGTTAGGGGAAGGGGAGTGTGTGTTTGTGAGTGTGTTAATACGCACGGGATTAGACGTAAAGATGTGCTCTGTTGAAACTTCACACATGTTAATGCTTTTATCAGTATGGATAACTTTGAAGGCTTTTTTGCCTCTGGGAGGATCCATCATATTTCATGAACACACTTCATGCATATGGGAACATGCAAGAGACATGGGACATGGAAACATGTCCCTTAAAAGAGAGGGATGAAATCGGTTGCATTTGCAGCACATCACGGCAGGATGGTTTCTCTCTTCATCTTTGACAGATTATCACCTTTGCCAAGGAAGTTACATGACTGGTTTGGTTTGTCTTTTCGTTTGCAGGGTTACTCAAAAAGTTATGGACAGATTTGCATTGAAATGTTATCGATGATATGTTTGGGCCATGGTAACAGGTGATCAGAATTTTGGGAGGGATCCATGGGATCTGGATTCAGGATTTTTTTTTGAAAGATTCTACAATTGCAAGATACAGTATGGCAATACTTGACATATTGAGTTATATCTTCTCAAATCAAGTGGCAATCAACCCACCCCGTCTCCTATTGGTTTGTGAAATGCTGTTTTGAAGCAGCAGGTTTAGTTTTTTGACCAGTGACATGTATGAGTGGGTTTGGCTGAGAGCTCGTCCACTGCATTGGACGGTACCAGCTACGTCTATTTTTATATACAGATGCTGTATCGATCCAAATTCAGTGGTTTAATATACTCAACAAAAACAGGTTTTGGTGGGTTCAGCAAAGAAAGACAATTATGGTTTTGGGAAGATTAGACAAAACATACATACAAATACATTAAGCGAGTACATTATTTTTTTTTTCTTTCTATGAATGTGTGCATGTACCATAATGGAAATATAACGTGTGTGTGAGAAGTAATTAAAGGAAGTTATTAGCAGGAGAAGATTAACAGGAGGCAGTGTTGGCAACATTAGGAACAAACTGGTGACTTGATTTTCTTTCCCAAGAAAAATTGTTTTCAATTAAACAAATTTTCATTGCATTCCTGTTTGTGAACAGAAATGAGAGTTACAAGAGGAAAATAATGTAAAATATAATTAAAATGTGAAGTTAGTGGAAATTATTTAATGAAACATTTTGTGATGTAACAAAGGAGAGCTGTTTGTCTCTGTAAATATGACATAATCATATCACTGCCTTTTTTGATAAACATTTACTTTTGTAGGCAAACATACCCTTAGATCAGAAAATGCCTGTGACAGTTGGTCAGTACACAACATTTCAAAGTAAAATCTCTAAATAAGAATATTTGCTTTCTCTTTTCTGTCAGGGTCAGGGACAGAGCAGTCTCTATGGAGCTAATGGGGATTCAGCAGCTTGCCTAACATTGCAAAATGACTTCCGCATAAACCATTGGCATGGAATCATCCAAAAACGTAAGGGCAGAGACTTGAATGAAGTCTGATGTGTTCACCTCGTTCACACTGTGAGGCATTTTTTTAAGGAACAAAAAGTCCATCAATGTGCAGAACCATGTTTCAGAGAACTTCTCAAACACAAACACAGACACTATCTTACTGGTCGAGTTGGTCTGCACACTTGATGTTGTGAGATCAATTAAGATAAGCCTTCCCCAGCGGATTCAGTAGTATCTCTACTCTGTACAATAGTGTTGTTTGGGCATGAAGTATTGTTCCCTTGATGAAGCTTGAATGCCGTTGTCTCCAACCAAGTCGCAATTCACCACAGAGAAAAATACGAGAGATCTAGGTCATTGAGCATTCTCTGTTCCCCCACTTTTTATTTAAGGTGTTATGTATCGTATCAGGCAAAGCGTGGGACACAAGAATGGATTGCGAGACCTGTAATACTAAGACCAGGCATTACCTGATTGAATCATGTAACAGCCCTGGTCTAACCGAATTTGAATTTAAATCACGGAGACATTTTATCCATTTATCCTTCCTCATTTCACAGATGTAAAAAAGATAAGAATAGACATGAAAAACCTAATGTGACAGCTGCCTCCAGAGAATTTCCTCTAAAATCGACATCCTAACAAAGCACCTCTATCTACGGTATGAAGAACTGCATCAAATGTAAAAAATCTAACAAACAGATCTGTGACCTCTGCCCCACTGGACAGAATAGGTATGATAATCACCACCTCGCTCGACCTCTGGTAAACTCTCTGAATCACTCAAGAAGAGTGTGTGTGTGTGTGTGTGTGTAAATGGATGGTAAGTGGACTGTATTTATAAAGCTCTTTTCCAGTCATATAGACCACTCAAAGTGCTTTACAGCAAAGTCCCATTCACCCATTCACACACATTCATACAGTGCTGCTATTTACCGCGCATTTTTTTGTGTCACATTCATACACTGTCGGAAGAGCCCAAGTTAGGGTTAAATGTCTTGCCCAAGGACACAATGGCATGTGTAGTGGCGGAAGCTGGGATCGAACCGCCAAGTCGTCGGTTCTGAGCCACAGCCGCTCTGTGTGTGTGTGTGTGTGTGTGTGTGTGTGTGTGTGTGTGTGTGTGTGTGTGTGTGTGTGTGTGTGTGTGTGTGTGTGTGTGTGTGTGTGTGTGTGTGTGTGTGTGTGTGTGTGTGTGTGTGTGTGCGTGCGCGTGTGTGTAAACGGGTAATGGTGGTAGTGGAGGGAGGAGAATGAGCAAAAGAGGGCAGAGGAGGTGAAACAAGTCAAACTGACACAGTTTCAGTGTTTTCTCAACATGGTGAATTATGCAGGATGGGCTGTTTCTCCTGGGTGTTTTCTTCATTCATTTTTAACTGGTTCAGTTACACAGTAGTACTCCAGCTTCATGTCTCTCCCTCTATGTGTGCGCCGGCCCGTGCGTGTGGATGTGTGCGGCTACACAAGTACAGGCATGATTTTAATGTGATGAACTCACCTCGTAGCTGAGGTCACAAACAGCGTGCAGCTTAATTGCTCACAGGTAATTGTTTTAGAACGAGTCAATTACAGCTTAAAAATCCACTGCAAAACAGATTCCTCATGTGGTACCAGCATTGAACCGCAAACACACACAGTCTCTCACTTTGTAATGAATAAGGGGAAAAAAAGTCGAGGGACTTAATAAATTCTTATGAATCTTGAGCTTTCACTTTTAAACAACATGTAATATTATTGCTTTGATCACAGCGACTGGAAAAAAAGGGGAATCCCATAGCTTCATTAAATCACCCCAATTACTGTCGCAGAGTTGCTTCAGTATGCGTCTCTTGTTGACTCTACTAAGACAGTCTTGACTCTCTTGTTTGTCACATTTTCATATTTGCCATCATAAAATGAGCAATATCGCAGTCCTAGCAAATGTTTTTCCTATGACACCATGCAGCTGAAACCAAGGACACAGCATGGACTGCAGTCGTCTGTGTGCTTTCTGAGGCTTGACAATACAGCTAACTGCATTACATTAGTTCATATGGTCAGACACACTGTTGATGAAATACTCTAACCTCCAACCCAGCCCCAACTCGGTGTGTGTGTGCGTGAAGAAGTGTGTTTCTGTGTCGCATGTGTCTACGTGCTTGGCGAGTGAGGGCTGCCTGGGGCTCATTGCTCATCTCAGTGGGTATAAATAGAAAAATAGAGAGCCAGGAATATAAAAGCATCACAGTGTGTCTGAGGGGTGGAGAGGCTGCTCACAGCTAGAAAACATCACATCTGATAGCAGGTGGATGAGCTGCAGGATTCAAAGCTGAACAAATGTAGTATCACATACTGCAGACAGGCTGTTGAACTGAGAATGAAACGATGTGATATTGTTCTGCAGCCTCCCCAAACAACACTGAATCAAAACTTTGACGATGTGATTTCATTTCACGATGCAGAAATGATTTCTAAAAGCAAGGGCTGATACAAAATCAGCATGTTTCGACAATTGTGTCTTCATGCCTCTGTTTTTTAACTGCTGCTTGCAGCGCTCATCTCTTGTTGCTGTGGGTTATAACCCCCTGGTTTGTTTTGACATTGTTTTTCTGTTGTTTCACCGAAGTTTTTGTGTGATTAATGTGATTTGTGGAGAAGACTGCTTTGCATCTTACACAAGTTTCTGTTCTATTTTCTCTCTCCCTATCCATTTGTGTTTGGGACTGATATAGATTTGATTGAAATGCTCTATTCCATTCATTCTGCTTCCATTTGCTATATTGTGAATTGATTTAACCTCTGTCCAATCTTATTGACTCTGTGCCATTGTCAATGTGATTTGTGATTTGTCAGAAAATGAAAGATTGTTAGCAACTATTGCCACTAACGCTATTAATTTCACTGTCTGAAACATAGATGGCACTTCATTTTGCACTATACACAAAATGTGACCACTTAAAAATGGCAGAGGGTAGTAGTGTATCATAGAAAACAAGGAGTGATTTCAAACACAAGCATAGTTTTGGTTTAATAGCAGCTGAACAACAGCTAGAACTAACAGTTATTAGAGAGACAGTACAGTGTGCTATTAGAATTGAACACATACCTGGACGTCACCACACCTGGTTTCCATATCACTTCTCCTCAAAGAAGGAAAACGCACCTGGAGAAGAGAGGGCAAAGCAAAGTATTAAAAAAAAACAACAATGTGTCAGGTAGTTTAGACCAAATGGAAAAAAACTGTTCGACATTCGTGTGTGTGTGTGTGTGTGTGTGTGCGCGCGCACGCATGTGTTTTGAGGCTGTGTGTGACATTAGCCTCGAAGTCACAGGTAATGATCTCATCTCCCCACTGGTGGCTAGAGCCCCGACCACACACACTCACACAAATATACACACTTGTACTTGGACACACACTCTCTTTGTGATGACGCTCATTGACATGACATACACGCGCACACACAGGCAGACTAAAGAGGCTAATGTGATAAAACTATGGTGACCGCGGGGCTCGTCTCCATTTGAGTAAGGCAACCTGTTTTACAACCTGCTTCTGAACACCGGCAGACGAGAGAAATGAGGACAGGGAGGAGAGGGAAGAAGGACAGAGGGATGAATAGGGAGGCATCTAATTGGAGTCACGGTGGGAACGAACAGCCAAATCTCTCTTCCTGCTGAAGGAAATAAAAGTGGAGCTGCACGGCTCGTGGAAAAAGGTACAGCCGCAGACACAATGTATGGCTCAGGATAAGCTCGTTAGCAGTGGTGGGACTGTGAATGACAGATGAGGAGAGACGTAGAAGGTGGGGGTGATGGGTGGGGGTGAAAATGGGTCAGAAGGTGGGGATGCCTGGCCTGGCCTCTAGTTAACTGCTCCATCAGCCCTTTGGCTCCTACGTCATATCATGCACCTTCACAATATCGCAACTGCATCAACCATAGGTGTTGTGCTGCCGTAGCTCCACCACTGTTTTCTTCCAAGTGAGGAAATAGAATATTCACACTTCTGGTAGCCTTTGAGCGGCACGGTGAATGAAATGATTTTCTCTACCGGTCTGAATTTGACGAGTAAAAAGGAAGAGACAACAGAACACTTCATCCATCACCCAAATCCTTGTATGTAACCGGTTACCTACCTGGCAATAAAACTGATTCTGATTCTAATAATTATAATGACATTAGATTTCAAAGGGAGAAGGCAAAATGTGTGTTGGAGGGGGGTTTAGTGTAATGTATCATGGAAACTTATCCAGAGTCGTCATTGCTCTGTAAATTATTTTAAACCCCATGACCTTACAGCATGCTTAATAAACGCTAATAAAGGATATCTGTATATCTGTAAGGAAATCTGTATCTCCTCTCTGTATTTTTCCCCCCATGCAGCCTGTTTCCAACGGGTGGAGTTTAATGTATGAGACCCACACACACAGACACACAAAATAGTAAATCATTGTGGCATAAACAAAAACACTGAATTCTCATTTCATACAGCATGGAAATAAACTGGAGGTGCTCCTATGTTTATTCTTATGCAGTTCAGATGCACAACAATACACTGTGTCAGCACACATTTCACCCCCCACACTGAACTACATATGCTAATGCTGTGGCTGTCTCCCTCCTCCTAATCCTCCACGTCTGCAGCCATCTCCTGTTCCCTTTCATATCTAATTCTGTTTTTATTCTGTTTCTATTACTTAAGCATCACATTAGCATTACTGGTGAGCACAAACAGTATTAACAATGCAATTTACAAAATGTGCGATTTTACCCCCTCTCCCTCAGACCGCCTTCCTCTCCCGTTCGCTCGCTCGCTCACCTCCCAAACACACAGACCCACTACGTGTCCCCCTTATAGTCATGTTGCAATCTCGTGAAAAAGCGGAGGAATATTAAATATTAACTGCACATTCATTCTAGGCAAGCAGAATATGAAGTGAATTAATCACGGCATACAACGATGTCTAGAATCTTGCACTTGCTTTATCCGCCTTCATGTGCTGTGAGGATGCTTCACAGGAAATTAACAGTGGCATGTAGACCATTATGTGTATATATGTGTGTGTATGAAGCCTGACACTAATACCACATAACACCAATCATTTCTATGACAGAAAATATTTTTATAAGGAGCCATCCACCAGTTTTAAAAATGTCACAGTCAATTTATTGGTGAATGGTAAAGCTGAGCATGTGAAAACCACTGTATAAGGGTGGAGCTTTCTAATGGCTGGGAAAATGACCCCACTGATTTCATAGTTGCTATTGAGTTGTATTACTGGATTTCTGATTTTAAGAAATTGACCCACACTTACGACTGAAATGTAGGACATCTTGGCCTTTGATGATTCGGTTTCGACCTTTCTGTTAAGAAGAACTGTCTCATAGGAAATCCCTCAACATTCTCAAGTTGTCAACTATTACGATACTATTCAAGACAACAGAAGTGTATCCAAATATAAAAATAAAAAAATTGAGAAGCCAAAGGAGAGGACAGGAAAGGAGAGGGGGAGAAACTCTTTGGAAGCCACACAAGCGCTAGTTTGCTTTAAGAATGATTCTCTTACCAATCTCTCTCTCTCTCTCCATCTCTCTCCCTCCCTCTCTCTGCTGCCACTATCTCTCCATCTCTCATGCTTGATGGCCCCCCTGCATGCTCCTAATAACCCATGATGAGTCCTCCACACTTGAGCACCCTCCCATCAGACACCCGCTGAGACCCACAGACATACACAAACACACACACACACACACACACACACACACACACACACACACACACACACACACAGCTGCTTTACCCCTGTCGGACATACAGGAATGCGGATGATGACAGCCATCAGCAGGGCAATTAACAGACCCGTCCCCTGATTACAATACAACAGAGAGAAGAAGCAGAAAAACAACATAAGCTAATAGGGCTGGATCATAATGGTGTAATTAGCCTAGCATGCTACTCCCACTTGGACCCGGAAAAACCCAAAAGCGCAGCCGGCAGTCACGCAGAGACGTGGTGAACGAGGGGGACCAGGGAGTGATGAAGTGGGGCGAGAAGTGGAATAGAAAGGGAGCACAGGAAAACACACAATTCAAAGATTAGATAAGGAGGCTAAAAACAGTAAAGAGATGAATACACAGGAGCTTCAAGAGCCCAAATCTGGTTCAGTGCATACTAAATCCGGGAGCTAAAAGAGGGAGAGATCAGGAATGGAGGGACTCCCAGAGCCAAGTGAGCAGGGAGAAAGTGACGGGCGTAAGACAGAGAGCTGGGAGTGAGGCATAAAGGAGAGGTGGACGAAGGGGGGGGTGGGTTAGGGGAGAGTGGTGCAGACAGGACCGTGCCCGTAGCATACTGATGCTGCTGTAAGACATGCAGTCAGCGTGGCCTCAGCTCCGCAGCCAAGCATGTGCTGCAGAGGGCTGGGCTGCCTCATAGTGTGTTCACACTGTCCTGTACGGTCCCCCGTGATGTGTGTGGGAATAATACAATAAGCACAAAATATGGGATTGGAGACAACACAAGCAATTTATGTGAGTGCATGTGTGTTTGCATACGAGTTTGTGTGGGTGCACACGTGCAGCTGTGTTCGTGTGTTCCACGTGTGCTGCAGTGGGGCTGTTCATTATGCCGTGTGTGTCTCCTCCTGCAAAGCCTCTGTTATCACAACACAGTTCCCCAGCAGCTCCTGCTCCAGCCTTGTAACCATACCTTCGGTCCCATGGGAGCTCCTATAAGATATTCTGCTCTTCAAAGACGAAATACACACGAGGCCCAAGCTGAAACATAGACCACCATTACCCATTACAAACAGCTCCACTCATGAACTTCTCCTGAGCAACATGGGAGAACATAGAGAAAAGCATAGTATAATGAAAGAAAGTCTTTGTGTGTCTTCCTGGTTTTTTTCTCCCCCATTGTATAAGTATTTTGCATTAGATGAATAGAGAGTAGGACAGATAGAAAAGAAAAAAAGGGTGGTGCAGTGGTTAGCACTGTCACCTGACAGCAAAAGTGAGGTGTGGGTTCACTGTTCTCCCAGTGCCAGCGTTCAGTTCCTCAGGGCGCTCTGGCTTTCGTCCCATCAGTCCTAAACATGCAGGTTAGGGCCCTAAATTGCCTTTTGGTGTGACTGTGAGAGGAATGGCTGTTTGTCTCTATATTCCAACCTGTGATAGACTGGCGACCAGTCCAGAGTGAACCCCACCTCCCACCCAATGTCTGCTGAGATTGGCTGCAGTCAATGTTAAGTGGAATAGATGGATGGATTTTAAGAGGCAGGGTAGCAAGCAGAACTGAAAGGAAAAGGAAAAGGAAGTTGATCATTTTTCATATAAATATCTATGTCACACTCACGTCAGTAGCATTTTGAATTAAATCCTAAATTATCAGCAAATAAAACAGAAATTCACTCAGGTGTTATTATAATACTACTCCCTACTGTAAATTATGGCCAGAGGGTTGTCTGCATAATCTGTCTCTCTCTCTTGCCACTCTATTTGACTCTCTCCACGACAACGGGAGGCCTATTGTCTTCCTTTGTGTCTCCCTCAATCTCTCGTCCTCATCCATCAGTCTAAGAGAGATCCAGAAATGGATTTCATTCATTAGCAGAGATGAGAACAGCGTGACGGGGGCACAAAAGTGTCTTTTCCTACACTTCTAAAAGTGTGCCACACGGTGAAAAATAGCAGGGAAATGAGAAAGAAGCAAAAACACTCAGCAATGTTCTCTTCCATCTTTAATGACAGAGAATGAGAGGAGCTGTCGCTTTCTGTCTCCCACTGCTCCAACACAACCTGATTACTGTCTGATGATGATGGTACTACTTCCTGACATCTAATTGAAATAATTGTGTGTAATCACTTTAAAAGATTGGCAGGAGACATGCGAGCGATGAGTAGTAGTTAAGAAAGGCAACAGCATTTTAATTGAATCTTCCCAGATGCATCTGATTCCATCAAACAAGTGTAAAACCACCAGGAGGCCGGCAGAGACACAGCAGTGGCACAGTTCAATTGAGAGATGAATGGTGGGGTAATGGGTTTAGGGGCTGTGAAAGGGAGCCGGGTTTAGGTGGATATGCCTCAGCCATTCTCTCATACTCGCACACTTTATCCCACATAATCTGTGAGAAATCTTCTGTGTACCTCAGTGTATCCACTTTTCCAAGAAACTGATCTTTGATACAATATTTCACATAAACAAGCCAGGCGAGGATTTTCTACCATTACTGCTGATGCTCTAGAAACCACCTTGTCTGGCTGAGCAGCACCAAAGCTGCCTGCGTCTGATTACAAAGCAATGACATCCCGTAAGGTTTTTGTTGGGACAGATATAATGAGTAAAACGCTCCGTCTGGATCTCCATGCACAGTCATCACCGTTTCACGGCCCCCTGCACCACGGGGCCACTCGGTGGGTTTCTAAAGGCCCATATCACACAGAGAGCCAAGGCCAGGGAGAGCCTGTCCACAGCCATTTCCGTACTCTTTAATCTCAGCGGACGACTGGAGAGAGCAGCGCTGCACATTCCATTAATGTAAAGTGGGGCTTGAAGGTCTGTAATTTATTGGCTCTGCACACTCGCCTCCCCTCATCTCACTCATACTGGCTCCCGGCCACCAAATACTCCCCCTGATACCCGCCGACATGCAGCACCCTGCACTCAGCGTTTTACGCCATTTCACTTTCTGTCTCCTTTTACCTCTCTCGCTTTCTATACTCCTCTGTTGCATCACATCTATTTGCTTCTTCCTCCGTCTACTCTTCTCCCTTCACCCCTTTTTTGCAGTGATCGCTCACTCAAGAGTTCTCTTGCTTTACCCGCTGTGCGCACGGTGCATACAGACAGCCCTCTGCGCAACCCTTTTCCTGTAAGAATTATTAGAACATTTCACTTTTGCTGCTCCCAAAGCTTCTGCTGTGAAAGGAGCCAAGGATGAAGTGAGGAGTCCAGCTCAGTCAGCGCCTGCAACGCTGATTTAATGGATTGTTTAATTACAGATAAAATGACACCCTCACAGAGCCACAGAGATGACTGCAGGAGAACAGAGGAATCTCCCGCTCCCGGCGTTCCTCGGTCTGGACTAATTGTCCTGATCTGAGCTGCTGTGGCAAACACGACCTCCTAACAATGAAGCCACCAGGACGTCAGACAATACTGGGCTCTGGAAAAGAAGCAGCCGAGGCAGTGTATGGAACAAACGGTGAAGAGAGGAGAGAGGAGCTTCATCCTAAACCACTAAACCAAAGAGAAATGAATAAAACGAAACTGTTTCATTTTTCAGTGAATTTAGTGGTTGGTGGTTTAAGCAGCCAGAGGGGAAAGAATTGTGTTTCTTGTTTGGAAGCTTTTAGTTTGATCAGATATTTGATCACGAATTTAGAGGGGACGGCTTTTCACAGTATTTAAGGTAATTGTATCACCACACTGAAATCTGCTCTTCACTTAACTAAACATTTATATCCTCCAGGTAAGATTCTGAACATTTTCCTTTACACAAACTTATACTGCACACTAAAAAAAAACAGGTACAGGAGACAGCACCATTACAGGAACACAATGCTCCCAGAACTGGAGCATCACAGGAACAGAGCCACATTGGTGTATTTCATTTTGTAGTAGCTGAATCTCATCATCCAAAATCCTGAAAGAGTTTCCCTCCTGCGTTACAAGGGAATTGTATCACTCTGCTCAGACAAACTACCTCAACCGGTGGGAAAAAAAGTGACATGTATGTAGAGACAAAGGGTTCACAGCAGAATCAAATCTATTCGCTTCAGATTATAAGAAACAGCGCATAAGCCAAGAAAACATTCTACATTAGTCAGCCAGCGTCACGTACAAGACATGCAGCCAATACACCAGTCTCTCTGTGATAAACGCTATTTTCCATGGACCTCCCCCACACGTAAAGGCAGACCTGCTGTATCCCCAGGATCCTGGAGTTACGTTTACTATACGCACCCTTGAAATTAGTTTACCAGTTTTAAGTGCTTCTTTATACTGTGTGTTGTGTGAGTGCACAATGTCTCCTGTGCATACTGATGTACTTTAGAATAAAGATTTAATACGGGAAATGTACAGCCTAGTTAAATATCCAACGTTATAATTCCTGTAGGAAATCAATACATGGATGCATTTTACTAACTTGATTTTTTTTGTCTCTCCTGTAGGTTTGTGCTCTCCTTTGCTTGTCAAAGTATTATTGCTGTTGTTATTATCATTCTTAATAAACATTTTGATGTGTTAACTGCTTTGTGTTGTTCTTTCCTCCTGCCATTCCAGCATGAGGTTTTAGTAAGAAACAAGTGTGTAAAATAAATGGTAGCTCTTGTCCAGTAGGTATTTGCCTGAAGACATTCTATGAAACTTAATATCTGTTTCAAAGTACTGTACAACAGCAATAATAACAATTAGTAGTAGTGGTTGTAGTAACTATAATGCCTATTCTCTTGAGGGAGAAAAATGTGTCTTTTTCCTTATTTAGCACTTTACAAACAATAAATAAAAAGTTAAATTACATACAGAGGAGAAGAATAAATCAAATAAATGCAAAGACAGTGTGTGTCTGTTTGGTGTGTGTGTGTGTGTGTGTGTGTGTGTGTGTAATATAGTGTGGAATTGAATAGGACTTCAGTGGGAAGAGTTTTTAAAGCCCCAATAACAAGGTAGATGGGAAATGAACAAGCAGCCATATACTATAGCTTAATGATACATAATTACAGCAACAGCAATATATTATCAGATGGATTCTCTCACATTTCTATTGTGCAAATGCGTGTGATGAAGTATCTCCAATCCGTCTCTTAACGCCACAATTTGTAGACTCGTTAAGTGGTAGTTAAATGAAAATAAAATTGAATACAGAATTGGCGAGACTATCAAGTAAGCAAGCGATGCAATATTTATGAGTTGATTAAACTGTGTACGCAGACAGAGGGGCGCAATTGGCCAGTGGGCTGCCACTTACTTATTCATGCTAGTGGCAAGACGTCTCTCTCTGTGAATTATTTAGACTTTCTCATTGTGCGCGTGCGTGTGCGTGCGTGCGTGCGTGCGTGCGCGCGCGCACTAAGGTTATGTGAATAAAGCCACTGTATAGGGATCATCTTTAGAGGGGTCACTGGCCATGCTTTTCAAATAACATTCTTATAGAGTGCGTGTGTGTGTGTGTGTGTGTGTGTGTGTGTGTGTGTGTGTGTGTGTGTGTGTGTGTGTGCGTGCGTGTGTACACTAAGGTTATGTGTATAGAGCCACTGTATAGGGATCATCTTTAGAGGGGTCACTGGCCATGCTTTTCAAATAACATTCTTATAGAGTGCGTGTGTATGTGTGTGTGTAAATCCACTAGTAGGAGGGGTTGTCCATTTAGTGAATGGATCCTTGGGGACATATTGTGGACTAAAGGCCAAAGTGATACTGAGCTAAAGAAAACATGATGCTGAGATAGAAAGAGGGGGAGGGCACAAGTGGGGAAAAGGAAAAAAATTAAGTCATTCCTGTTCATTTTCTTACCGATCACACTATTCCCTTTGATTTATTTCCGTTGCGGGGGGAAATGAGTAATGATGTAAATGTGTGCCCTTTCATTATGGGTATATTGTCAGGTCTGTCAGTAGGGGTCCTGAGAGGTGCTCACGGGTTAACATGTGAAATAACTATGCTAATCACTGTGCCAACCGCATTTCTGAACGCATGTGAGCACACTGAGCCATTTCACAGCAAACCGCCATTGCATAAGCTGTGAATAATGACCACTTCAGCTTGTGCAAGGATATAAGCACCAGGCTGCAGACAGACAGGGTTTAGTGGGTGGTTTACAGAGACGACAGTGAAGAGTGATAAAGAGAGGGGGAACAGGGGGTGGATAGAGGAAGAGGAGGATGAAGAAGGATGGATAGAAGGTATGACAGCTTTCTCATAATTACTCACATCTGTCTCACCAATCTCAATCCTGGAATACTATCCATCTGACAGAGGAGTCAGAGAGATAGGAGCAGCCCTTACTCAAAATACATGTCTTGTGGCTGCATTACATCATGGATGATGGAGTTTACTGTCTGCTGAATGCTCTCTGTCTCTTCTACAACAGATTCCTCAATGTTATTTTCAAAAACTTGAAGAAAATGTGAGTGCAGAAATATGACTTCACACTTTGATTCCGATGTACTCACACATTCAGTAATGCTGACAAGAGTTAGTGTCTCACAGAAGATTTATAGCCTTTCTCCCATCCTTTAACCCTGTTTCAAAGTTACTTTTGGGTGTAAAATGTAGCCTCCGAATTTATTACAATTTGAATAATGTGTAAACACAGTGACAAACAAAAGTTCTTGCACAAAAAAGTGGTAACCAACGTGTGGCGTCATGTTAACTGATCTTTTGGCTTTTCCCACTGCCAACGTGCAACATGAAAACTACTGTGATTAATCACACAGGAAAAACATAAGTCACAGCCACCAAAAATAAGTGCCATATTCAAGTGGGAGGGATACAATTTAACAAGGATTTGGAGAAATGACATAGAATCTGCCAAAATAAATATTCATGCACTAGTGTGGCAGTTCAGCGTTAAATTCCATGTCTCTGTTGAGAGAAGTTTTCAATATAGCTAAACCCTCTGTTGTAAGATGTGCTGAAATGTGAACTACAGAATCGTCTGCTGAGTTTCTGTTTAAAGAAACCTTGTTAAGGTCTGTTTAAAGAAACCTTGTTAAAGAGGACACTGAAATGTCTCTGTTTTAAGATGAGACTATCACTTGTGCTGGTCTAGACATACCAAGCCTTATTGCTTGGTATGTCTAGACCTCCCAACTTTCACTTTCTGAGACTGCTTTACTTGAGAGACGTGATGTGAAGTGGAATAAGGTAAATTCATCAAGAAAACAGAGTTTTCTTCCTCACCTTCCCATATGACAAAATATTAAAAAAAAAAAAAGTATTTCTAACAGTAGTGCAACATCTGTATAAAGTAAACTGACATTCACGGTAATTCATTCCTAATCTCAAGTTAATTTAACTGTAACCTGACTTCCATATCACGCAGGGACAGCATTAGCACCATGTTACTGTTTGGGGTATTGGTGGATGGTGTGTAAGTGGGATCGGGGGGAGGAGAGGATGGAGGGAGGAAATGCAGTGGGTGGCCTTTGAACCTCTCCCCCGGGACCTTGCTGAACATACTCTACCAACTTGCTGCTATGGTCTCCATGGCGATCATTATGAATGGATGGTAGTTGCATCACATGCTCATGTGACACCTCAACACAGGTGTTCTCTTGTCACAGCCTGGTCTTCTTTACATATCTGCCCCTGATTCACCACACTCACCCCAGCCAAGACCGCATCTTAATGAGGAACATATCCCGAGACCCCTAAAACAACCTTCTCCACCCCCTTTCCTCCCTCCTGCTGGACTCATCCAATTTCCATCTTTCCGCTTCCTGTGAATCCACCTCCCCCACGTCTGTCTCCGGATTGGCGACCCTCCTGGTGCTTTCCCCGTTTGTTCCTTCTCTCTTATTTCTCTCTGCACACTGGCCAGGGAGTGATATTAGAGATTGCACCTGGAGGAAACAATGTCTGTGAGAATGCTGCCTTCATGTTAATAGAGTAGCCACGGATTCCTCGTGGGCACAGGCAAGCAGACGCATCCAAAGGCGAAAAATGTTCTGCAGGAGAGATGATTTGTCTCCCACTATTTTCAAGCAGTGGAGCTAAAGCAAACACTTGATATGTAGACCCACTGCCAAAGAGCTATTAGTGGAAGCTGTGTCATACCACTCACAAACTGACAAACTGACTGTAAACGGGCTAATGTTAATGAAAAGGGGCAGAATGACTACTTATGTTGACTATTTAGCCTCGCATTTACCCTGGATACGAGGTAACAGGCACCGTCATGGGAATGTTAATGAAGCTAAGGAAAACAAAGCCTGGTTAATGAGTGCACTGAGATAAGAGAGCAGAGGCTAGGACACACAGACACACAATTACATGTGTACACACACACACACACACACACACACACACACACACACACACACACACACACACACACACACACACACACACACACACACACACACACACACACACACACACACACACACACACACACACACACACACACACAGTGACAGGCTCTTGTCCTCTGACACTAATTAGACAGGAAGGACTATATGTGGAGGAAGAGCTAACTATCCATCCACATCAATACTGCATCGTGCAAGCCTGTCTCGGCCATTGGCCTCTGAAAAATGGAGGAAGGAGGGGGCGGAGAGGATAAGGAGGAGGGAGACAAATTAGAGAGAGGAAAAGACATGGAGGGGCAGTGGAAGTACAATCTCCAGGAATGAAGACGAATTCACACCAACGATCGTCCGGGTGTGATCTTCAAATGTGAAGCATGTAGTAAGAGACATATCACAGTGCAAGCAGCAGTCACCTGGAGTGAGCATAGATGTCACCTCTCTGCATACATCTACCAGCTGTACTCACGTGTGCTCACACATGGCTGCATTGGCATTCAGAAATATGGCACATGCTTATGTGCAGAAGAACCTTGGGTGCCAGTAACATGTCATTAAACGAAATAGGTCCATGTATGTTGAATTTGCATTAACAACCTGTTTTGTAAGAAATGTAATGCTGCCTACATATTTTCCCTATGCAAATCTGCAAATGTTCACTATTAAAAGTATTAAATTTACTTTCAATAACTCTGTCGGAAAAGCCCCCTCTAAGTTTTGGGAGCAGACAGTCCAACAGAACCAACACTTCCCTCAGAACCTCCCACAAATTCTGACCAACACAACTTTAATTTAAAAATTGCACCAAACCAGTCCTCCACACCAGTTTTCAAAAAACACAGCAGGCAGTAGGTCAAAGGACCCCTCATATTCTACGTGGCCGCTGAGCCAGAATAATGATCCCAGCACCTTTGACCCTTCAAATCCCTGTGCAGTCAGAGGCCAACAGCCTGGGACATCCAGGCTTCATCCCATTGTGGACGGCAAGCACAAGTTGAATAAACATCACCTCACTCTCACTACGTTATACTGCAGGAACCAGTCACCCAGAGAGAACAGTGGGCACCAACTTTTAATCTGAAAAAAACATATTTTGAACTTGGATAACAGACAAAAGAACTGTGGGTCACCAAGCCATTCAAGACAAACAGTTTGAAACAGCACAAGCAGCAAAGCGAACCAAGATTGAATGAACATCTTGGCCCAGTGACACAGAGCAGAACACCTGCTAACTCCGCTCTGCTAGACAGTGTTTTTGGTTTACAGGCATCGATGTGTCCACACGCTAGCTGTGAATCCTCCGCAGATCCTCCTGCTGTATTCTCACATGGTCTCACTCGGACGTCCTTATGGAGATTATACTCGGGGGCTGGCAGGAGAAATTATGGAGAATGTCTAGAGTTACATCTGCAGAAATTCGCGTTCTCACATACAGCCCCTCCAGAGAAGTTCAGGACAATATCCGGACTTCAGTGCATGTCTGAGAGCAGCTTACCTTCCTTGTTTGGACAAATTCCCATCTTTTGTCTTGATGGACGGATAATTCAACAATTTTGTTATAAACCCCCACTTCTCATCAAAACGTTTAGTATGTCATGTTGCCAAAGACAATAATCCGATCTTATTAAATGTATTTGGCAAAGCAGACATTTTGTAGAATATAGGGTTGATGTGATGTCAAAGTTATAAAGCACGACTTGAAGCTGGCTATGCCCAAGTTTAAGTCTCATCCTGCAGACATCCCCGCCCTGCCCCCACCAGACACTCTCTCCCCTCCATCTCCCTTTGGTCTCTCTGCTCCCGACTCTCGGGGAATACTAAACACTGGGCTTTTCCCCTCCCTGGACTTGACCTGGTATTGCTGCCACTCCTCTTCCCACAAAGCCCGAGGCGATGGCTTAACTTAAACTAGGTTAGGGGTTGGAAAGGGAAAAGGTGCATTAACACCACACAAACGGCACATGGAAGAGTGTTAGCGTCATAACCTCGCCGCAAATGATTGGTCTCTCTCTCGTCTGAATCCTTCTCTCTGGCTATCCATCCATCACATCTCTATCCACCATTTTCTTCCCCTCACTTCCAATCCCTTCCCGTCTTTTGCAATCTATGTTCCTTTTTATCCATCTCACCGTCTTTATATCTCTCCTCGTTTTGCACTCTCTCATTCTTCATTTCGCCATCTCTCTGGTACAATCAATCAGTTCTGAATTACTCATTTACTCTGTCTCTCAGTGCTGCATATTCTCTCTGCCACCGAGGACACTCTTAATTTTCTCCCCTCCCTCGCTCTCTCTATCTCTTGATAGAATCAGATGCTATTTGTCTATTAAGGGGCCACAGGGATATTTAATAAAGGGCCTGTAATAACTGTGTGTGGCTGCATGCATGTGTGAAGGAGTGTGCATTTGCCACCAGGCGGGTGAGTATCCTTCCATTCTGCACCTTGATGAGGAAATTAACATGTCCGATGTGGTGGCTGATGAAAAGTCATCTCCCCGCCAATGGTGAATGTCGCAGTTAATTTTCTATTTAGCTACAGTAACCCTAACCAACTCTAATTGATTAGGTGATCAAATGTAATTGGTATTAGGCCACAGCTATGGATTCATTTGTCTTTTATGAATACTAATTGACCCCAGACTGCCCCTGCGCCCACACCTCCCCCATACTCCGGGGCTCTTCCTTTCCTCTGCAACACTTACTGGACCTGCAAGTCATTGTACATTCTTCTCATACACTCATACCCTTAATCTTCTGCTCTGTGTGTGTGTGTGTCTGTGTGTGTGTGTGTGTGCGCGCATATGCTGGTAGTAGAACATCATTTCAATGTGTTTTCCATCGCTTGTATCCGTGTGATTAAGTATTCGTCTCTCAGCTGTCTTGCCTTCCAGCCTCGGGAAAAACCAAACAATTCTTTTTGACATCCCTTATGGGTATGACTTTGGGTGAGCCTGTGTGTATCAGTGTTTATGTGTGTGCGTGTGCTGTGCACTCATATGTACCAGTACGTCCATTTGTGTGGCAAATTGGAACAGGGAAAAGCGCAGGTCTTTGGGAATGAAAATGGGACGATCTAAATAACCTAAACAAGCATAATTTCCTCAATGCATGTTTGAAATTTATGAGTCCTAGTTAAAAAAAAACAAAAAATGTCTCAACCTCTGTAGCTCATACTTAGCCTCTGGCACTCAGATACACACAATTCAATCACAGACACACAGGTAAACATGCGACAAGTCAAAGGTGAACAAAAATACATACTTGCAGATACACATCCATGTTCACACACCCACACAGACAACTCATTAGGTCTAATGGCAGTAATCAGTAGTGACCGTCACCTTAGCAATATGTCCTCTACAAAGCTCTATATTGATTAAAGCTAACCAAAGAGAGATATTGATCGCGAATGATCGAAGACTAATGTTAACTTATAGCTGGTGCTGCTTCTGCACCAGTGAAATATTGACCAGGCAGGTGGGAAGAATATTCTTCTTTATAACTTGGCCATGGTACATGATAACTAGTAAGACCACCAGCACCCACAAAGATAAACTAAACTCTTCTCACCGCTTAGGATATTTCCTTTCTCTGGCAATGTGTTTATGGAAGAAACATAAAATGCAAGTACACACACGCACAAACAGACAACCCCGGCAGCCCTGCAGAGGCTGTCATGGCAACCATTCTGCAAAGGTGTAATTGGTCAAGGGAAGGACGTGCAGAGAAATGCTTGCTGAAAGGAGGTATGTAAATTTCACTGCACATAACATGAACATGCAGCGCAAACACACAAGCACCGCGTGGGACACATGCTGGCAAGTTTTATCATGAGGCAGAAAAGACATGTTTAAAATCAGTATGTAAACAGTTAAATATATACTGACAAGTCAGGGCAAACATCATTAGTTAATGCCACAATATAGGAAGTGACAAGTTGGTTTTGAAAGAAAAAAACAGCCCAGATGTTCAATTAAAAATATGCAAATGTGCTCACAGTTTGGAGGCTATCAAATTCAACTTAACAAGAAAAAAAAAGATTTCTGACCTCATTTCAATTACAGCTTCTCTGCGCATTTTTCACGGGCTCCACACAAAAAAAGGAGGGGGAGGGGGTTTCCTCCATTGGTCTTAAATTAGACATCTAACACAGGGTTAGTCTTGACAATAAATTATACTTGTCCAATGGTGCACTGACAAAATTAAAAACATCCACATTTGTATGGAAATGCTTCAAACAAAAACATCTAATGGGAAAATGATTACCGAGATAAAAATTGTATAACAGTTATTGTTTTCTGTTGCAGACGACTGATTACTTTTTACACTGCCGAAAAACATGCACCGCTGCTTGTGTGCATTCCTAGATTTCTTGGATTTTTATATTAACTCATTACAGGGGTATAATGAATGTTTTTCTGCCATGGCTAAAGGGCAGCGTGATCATATCTCGGGCCCTTTCCCTCAACGCGTGTCCCTTGTGTCCTATTAGAGCAGAGAGAAAATCAAACTGGTCAGGGCTTGGAAAATGATCGATCACGCTGACCCTGTGTGTGTAACATATATGTAACTTGTCACCCTATAAGCTGGGCTAATACATCAGCCAACACATTTGTTGACCCCGACATTCCCCAACAATCCCATGGTGAACATTTGGGCTGTGGATAGTTTAGCAATGACAAAGCTGTCCCTGTGTAATGTAGTAGCATATTAGCAGTCACTATTTTTTTTGATGGTTTGGTCTCATTTTTTCCTATTTTAGACATGTGCATTTATTCAAAGAGGACATTGCACCATGTGACCACCATGTTTGACACAACAGGGACTTTAATAGTTTAAGGTTTATGCAAATTAGCTGCAGTCACTCATGTCCACATGGAAGCAGTATTGCAGCCTGAATCCCTCTACATTACCCTAATTAATCATTCATATTTCCCATCTACATATTCAAATTACCTGAACTTCACCTACAGTTAGTGGGGGTGGAGATGGAGGCAGTGATAGCAGGATAAGTTGCAAGGAAGAGGAGAGAAGAATCTAGAAGCAGAAAGAAGAGTGGGCTTCTGTTTATGTGATTTCTATGAAAACTGTTTTGTTCCAGTCTTTGGCTTCATCTTGGGGCCTTTGACGTGTCCAAAGGGCGTTGCAGCTAACAGTTAGCCTGTGACCGTGCAGTGCTGTCTGCATTAGAGCTGGGGTCTCCTGGCTACTCAGAGGAAGCCATGCGCTGTCAGAGTCGCAGCACTAAGTCTTTATGGTCACAACTGACAGACTCCAACCTCTGCCCTATTAGTGAACATACTGGGAGCCTCTGTGCTCCTTCCTTCTGTCTTTGTGTGCCTCATCCGAGAGCCTTGATTAGGACTTCAGGGAACCAGAAAACAGAGGGCATGGTGACAGAGAGGGAGAGAGAGGGGAAAAAAAATACAAACAGAAAAGAGGAACTGGAGAATGAGAGGCAGTATCAGAGGGGGATAGAGTTCAGATATTTCCAACAATGTAAAAAAGAAAGTATAAATAGGCCTGGTTTATTTCTATCTTCTCTTTATTGGCCAAGAGATCAGGGAAATAAGGAAAGTATTACATCCAGTGAGTAGAGGACAGAAGCGAAAAAGTACAAGAGAGGTAAGTGAGAAATGGTGAGAGGTAATTTTTAAGTGTCATTGATGCTGTGTGTAGGTGATTGAGCAAATATATAGGAATGGCGAGGCCACTGTCGGTTGTTTTTTGGGGCGATTTTTTATTTAGCATTTAAATAATCTGTCTATTAAAACCAAACCCTGCGGCCGGGTCATCAGAGAAGAATCGCTGAGGATACACAATTCCGGCCCGACTGATGCAGAATAACCCACAAAAGGATGGGATTCCTTCCTCACTGATTCTTCTCTAGTTGTGTGTTCTGCTAGTGTCCTTGTGAATACTGACAGCATGAGGCAGTACCTGCAGCCCGATCAGGTTGCACAGATAGTCAAGTACCGCCACAGACTGTCCAGGAGCTCACTGGTGCCCTGATCCAGGTCTGAGAGGAGATCCCCAGGACACCAGGAGAATGCCCAGTGCATTCAGGCACACGGGGGCCATACACACCACTGAGTCACATCATGAGTTGCCGTGATAAGTTGATCAGCCCGTGATTTAAAATCTTGAATCCAGCCCTCAATGGGTCAATAATTTTGGTTTCCATTGACCGTTGTTACTTCATGTTACATCAGTAGAGATTTTCAACTTGAAAAATTCATTCATCAATTACTGATGTGTGATTGAAGTGTAATTTTTTTGAGCAGTGTAGTTTGGGTACATACGGCTGACAGTGCATTTACTCTGCAGTGCAGATAACCTTTAATGTTGTTGACAGAAGACTCAGACTATCGCATTGTTGTTGTCAGTTAAAATCAATGCACATCCGTGAATTTGTTTCTCCCACTGGGCTTGTGTGTCATATTTCGCGCTATTGCTGTACTTCACAAAACAGGACAGTGACTAAATGACAATTCAGCCGACTAGTGGTTGCTGTCCAATCGATTGGTTCTGCAAAGCAACTTCAATTCATAAATCATATTTGAGAAGTAGACCAAAAGCTGTATGTGCGGTTGTGCACCCTGATTATTTAATACCATATGTTATCCCCACGAGTTTGTTGATTTGAAAGCTGCAAGCATTGGCGTCCTTCAGCTGACGAAAGCTGACTCATTTTTTAAATAGTGTTGCACGGCTGCTTCCACAGCTAATTGCTCAGCAAAGATCACATCCAGGGTTAAGAGTACATTGTTAATATATTCAGTGGTCAAGTCAAGTGAAGCTTGTTTTCTATCAGTAGCATAAATCATTTAAATCAACATGACACAGTTACAACTTAAAAGACAATAGCAATTTTTACTTAAATTATAACTAACAGTGAAGCAATTATCAAAACCACTAGTTGACGAAAACCAAATTGACTGATTGTTAAAGCTCAACACGCAAGTGTTTGTTTCATGTCACTCCTCTTTATAGAATAATATGGATAAGACTAAAGTTGTGATGGCTGCAGAGAGCACATATACACATCAGGTGTACTCAATCACTCTCAGTTATTGGAACAGTAGAGAGTTTTGTCAAGAGATGTTACTTCAGCAGCAGGAAACCTTAAATGCTTCATTCAGCTGATCATTGGTGGAACTAGCAAAAGAGAAATGGCCCAGTACCCAGAGAGGGGAAAGCCTAAGAAAACTGTAGTAAAAACTTTACACTTTAAATAAAGAGTACCCTTTCCTCTGCCAAGATATCAAAGGGCACAAAAATCTTTTCGAATGATGACTTCTCAGAAGGTGTGCAACTGAGGAGGAAAGAGCTGCTGCCCAAGAAAGAGGTGATAGAGCCTGAAATATGATGAGTTGGTCATCAGGCCCAGGGGTGGACAAACTCAATCATCAGCATAAAGTGCTTCAAGGTTACATTTCTATGATTGTCTTACTTTTAACTTTTCACAGGGTTCTTTTGTTGACGTATTCAAATAAAAAAAATGTCATCTTTCAATTAGTTTTTCCAAAGAAGCGATAGTAGCAGGCACTGTCAGAAGCACACTCGATGATTTGATTGTTCTGAGCTGGCTCACAGCCACGGACAAATATGGCTGTAGAGTTACATTTCATGTTCAGAAACACATTCCAATTGTACTACGGAAAGGTACAAGAGTACTGACACTGAAGTAATATGGTAAATAATGTGATATTGTAAAATTGTTATAGGCAAAATATTACTAATGAGAAATATTGAGTATGATAAACTCTCTATAGTGAGAGATGAAAGCAAGGAGATCTGTCTTCTTGGCGACCTGAATATTGACTTTTCTTTTAATGTGCAGTATTTAGGAAATCTTTCCAGGTTGTGAGTCAACTAACAAGACTTTCGACAAACTTTGCTGGTGTTCAAATATAATTCTTAGAGTTAACCCAGGTCATTTAAAAGATTTAATATTAAGACTCAAATGTTCATGGCTGTTAATCATTCACAGTGGTCTGATGTTTGTCAGGAATGTTATGTTAACACTGCTTTGCAAACTTTCATGGGCAAATTTAATGAGGTCCGCCGTGGATTTATGATAAGTTGAGTCAGGGATATTTTTAGGTATAAGTATTTATTGTAAGATAAGAAATAATTAATGGTTTCATAAATGAATGGGAAAACTCTGCTCATTTCGCAACAGTATATGCAACGTGATGGTCACCAGGCAAAAGTTGCGTTCACACCAAACAAAATGTTGCGTGCAATGAGATTACATACAAAGTCGAGAGATGAGATCCCCCCAATGTTACTGATGTCTGCGTTCGAGAGAGAGGCGGGCTGGCTGATGAGCAGAGAGGCTGGCTGTCAGTGTGAGCCTGTAATTGAGGGTGGGTGTGAGCTTCCCCCATGGATTCCCTATATTCTCTGACAGCTGGAGCACAGTGCAGACTGTTCACACAGAGCCGTGATAATCATCATCTGCTCCTACAGCCTGGACTCCGGTAAATCCATCCATCTTTGAGATTGCTTTTAGCAATGAAAAGTGCTCTATAAATGAAATGTATTATTATTATTATATCTATCTATCTATCTATCTATCTATCTACTGTCTATCTATCTATTGGCTTGACATAGGTGAGCTGCAGTGCATGCACGGGCTTACACTTCGGGATTAAGAAACAATTCAGAATTCAGACTCGTACACTTTGTTCAAAACCTTAATGTATAATTTAGGATGAATGCATAGGCAATGACTGGTTGTTTGATGTAACGTGAGTTTCACAGCAAGAGCAACATGGACTTCTTTCTCTGAAGTAGCTGACCTATACGCCTCCAACAAAATAGAGACACAGGAAGACATTTATTTCAAAAAGCTGTTTTGTTATGGGATTTTAAAAAATCCTTCATTTTCTATTTCGATCCGTAGCTGAGTGGTGTGTGTTTGGAAAAGTGTAGCTCCCCAGGGAGTCTGGGCCTGTGATCCAGCAGTGCTGCAGGTTGAAAGGGAACTCACATCTGCCAGCGCCTCAAATCCACCGCATCAATAAACCAGACTTAAATGTACTTCAGTTTACCATTTGCTCACTTTGCGGTGGCATTTCAAAACTCTTTCACAGACGTCTCCTCCTCTCCCTCCCTCTGCCATGTTCTCTCTACAGTCAAGGATGATGGGGCTTGTAGCGTTTTATAATCCTGCCATTCTCTCACTTTCAATCTCTGCCATTCTCTGCACTCCCCAAAAGCGAGGGGATTTATGGCTAACCCCTACTGTATCAGGTTCGGTTGACTTTGTCTGACCGATGGAAAAGCCATGTTGTGCCCTGCATGTCCCCCACCCCACTCACACCCACCACAGTTAACTTTCCAAGTGAGTTACGTTCTATGTAACTCACTTGGAAAGCTCAGAACAAATCTTCTGCATGGTAGGGCAGCGGGGAGGACCCTGAGGACCCCTCACTCCGACACAGATGCGGACTCCTTGTAAAGCAATGAGTGGTCGCAATGGATCTACGGTTTTCAGCAGGAGGTGAGGGAGCAGCACGGGGTCAGGTTTGGACAGAAACAGAGACTTGCTCCGCTGGACCACGCCGAAAAGCGGCTGTTGCTCTAATTGGCTGCAGAGCAGGAATGAAAGCCCAGAACACAACTCCCACATTAGCCTCAGCTTTAAGGACAACAGTAGCTGAAGGACCACAACAGCAAAACAGACAAGAATTAATGATAGCCATTACGGCTGCCAGCAACCACAAACCTTTAATTTCAAACAAGGTTTTTACAAGACGGGTAATTAAGGGCCAAGTACGCCTAGGCTGCATCTCCTGGCGTGCAATATTTCCGCTTTTAGTGTAACATATCTGACAGTGAGTTTCAGTTTTAGATCTCAGCCTCACCCCTTATCAGTCTTGACTATAGCTTTGGGCTATTTGGCAAAAACATTTATGTTCATTTTGTTTAATGCCGTAAATCAGCCTACATCACGCCGCTCTCAGTCTGACCTGTTTAATTCATCTTGACACCAGCGAGTCTCTAACAAGCTCCTGAGCCTGTGCAGTCATGGGCCGTTCTCACTTCTCTGCTACAACAGGAGAGTTCAAAGACTCCTATTTTGGTGAGCATATAAAAAGCAGAGGGGAACCCAAGAGAGGGAGATAGAGAAAGAGGAGTGTGTTTTTATGCTGAGAGTGAAAGGATTTTAAGTGGTTTGTGTAAAGAGGTGATGTTAATTGCCACTGATTCCTCTCCCTCTCCATTTTTCCTTTATGTGTACGGCATCTGGCAAACCAATTTGCACAGACAGCATCAAGGAAATTTCTGTGTGCAATCAGATAACATGCCGAGGAGCCGGAGAGGCTGAGCGCTGCAGCACGATAATGGCTGAAATTCAAGGAAAATCTCATCACATGCTTTCTTCTTCTCACCTGCAAGCAAATCAAAGACAAACCAGCAGATTAACAATGAAGAAATCCATGTGTGCTCGTGTGCGAGGAAACACATCCAGAGGGAGGCGTGGGACATTCTCAGTGTTCAGAAAGGAGGAGATGTGATTTTGACAAGCGCACGACATTCACCCACTATGACAACCGACTTTGTGAGAATGAGGCTGGTGGTAGAGCAGGGATGAATAAACTCCATCTGACATGGTGATGGGCCCTGACCTTTCAGGATGAGGAGGAGGAGGACGTCGAGACGAAACTCACTCTGCTGTGGGGGTGGCTGGGCGACACATGCGTAGGAGAAAGAGGGACTCCTTTGTGTCTGTACATGTGTGTCTCCATTTGCTGGGCATATTGAGGTACAGTAATGTCTATGTTCATTATCCAACAGCTTTCTTCAAAACATGACATGGATCCAGTGAGCTGGAGCAGAGGAATATTTAACCCTGCCCAGCCTTTTGTGTTGGGCAAAAAAAAGGCCTGGCCTTTCCCCCTTGGCTCTCCGCTTTCAAAGGAGTAACTGATCCAAAGGGAAACGAAGATGACCAAAACATATCCATACAGCGTGATTGCATGTGTACAGGACAGCAAATGAGAAAGCAAAAAGTAAAATAACGAAAAACTAAAAAGAACTTTGGATAAAATCTTGATGTCATTCCTGTCAGCTCAGGTAAGACCTGTGCAGTTCCCTGGCTTCTTTCTCAGTCTCTTACTCTGTCATTCTCCATCTCCTCCTCTGTCCCTCCAGCTCGGAGAGACATAACAGCCTGTGACAGAAGTTAAGTGATTCCCAAACCCGCCATTCACACAAAAACCCGGCAGCAACACACTGACTTGTACATGGATACTCAAATATGCTCTCCCCCCACACACACACAGAAGCATATCAGATTAGGAGCCTGCTCGACAGTTTGTATGGTTTAATCTTCCCATGCACGCTTCGCGTCTATATGTATGCATATGCATGTTTGTATTGTTAGCATATTCATCCATTTCCATTTCCATTTGCCATGGCTTCTAAAAACCTCTCTTAGGAAAATCCATTCTCATTCCATCATATGCCGAGTTTATCATCTCATTTTGCTTCTCGCTATATTTTGCTCTGCTCCTCTGCATCTCTTCCCGTCTATTTCAATGTAGACAACATCAAAGTCTCCAATGTTCTTCACCCAGCAGTTGAGGTGTAGGAGTAAATGTCTAGACTAGCCGGCAAGAGTCTATATCAACTGAAGTCAAAACCACATTGTCAGCAGTAGATGTCATACCGTGACATAATGACACACTCACTAACGCAAATGCACATATACAAGTGCACACACCATTCAATTCTGGCTGACTGCAGGAGGTGAGTAACCATCAGATGTAGCAGAGACGGACATATTGTACCCACTTTGTGTCAACTGTGCAGCTCCGCCGCCGTGATCAAAGAGGTGCGAATAACTAGCTGAAGAGCATGATGTGAACATCACAGACAGTGGAAACTGGTGAAGGGAATGAACCACTGACGGAGAAAGACTTTGTGAAATGAGATGCACATCAACGTGTTCTTCACATCGAAGTCCATCTTAAATCAATAGCTGCAAACATGCATGTGTGTGCTGCTGAGTGAGCAAATAAACATGAAAACAGATGAATATGCTACACAATGCTGACAAGTAAGGCCTATAAACTTCCAGCTCTGTCTGAGTCCATTTACTACATTTTGTTTCCACTGGGCTAATTAATACACAAGCAGTAGCATTCAAAACCATTAATCAGGCTTTTACGTGGCCAGTCTAAGCAATATAATGATTATTTGCAGATAAAGAGTGTGTAGTGAATTAGTCAGTGAGGTCTGTAGCTCTCTAACAGCTGTTTAGTAAAACCACTGACCCTCCTGATCCTCAGCTCGCACCACTTAGAGAATAAATGACCACAGAGTCACACCTCAGCATATAAGAAAACAAGTAAACAAGCCAGTGTTAATGTCACAGTGAAACTATATTTTGAGAATATTCTTTACAGACCAAAAACAAAAATATGTGATTAGGGAGCTGAAGTTTCATTCGTTTGCCTTTAAGTTCATAAGCTTTTCACTGGAGATACGAATGTTCAAGGACTTAAAGATAAATTAATTTCAATACACAAAATCTTATATATGGAGCTACCAAGACCTACCAAATGTCTTAACTGTTCTTCTGGAAACCGAGCGAGGAAGAAACAAACTGATTATTGAGCAGAGGATAGGAAACTTCTCATTAGTGTTTTATTAAAAAGCAGCCTTTAAAGTTATTGTGCAAGGTTATTGAATTTTAATGGCCCCTCACTGTGCTCCAGATAGCAATCTAGTTGTGAACATAGATTCAGGAGGAGACGAGAAGAAATAAGTAAATGGAATGAGAGATGGAAAGAGAGATGAGCAGGACGGTTATTGGAATAAGAAAGAGTAGCAGAAAGGGAGGAAAGGAAAAAAGTCAGATGATGAGAACAAACAGAGTTGGAGAGGGATGATGAGGTAAAAGGAGGAATGATGACAGCTGTAAAGATCTGAAGAGTCGACTGAGCAGGGTGAGCGGACACTTCAAATGGAGGAGGGGAGGGAAGAGGGTGGCAGGTTAAAAGGGCCAGTCTCTTTCTATCCGTCTATTTATTCAGCCAACAGTATGTCTATCCTCTGGTACCAGCTCTCCGTCTGTCTCTCCAGCCTCCAGTATGTCAGGCAGCAGTCGCAGTTGATACTGTCACGCTGACATGTGTCACATTCAGACGCCACATTCCTGCTGTGATCTCATTGTCAGAGTGACGGCTTGTACTCTCTGATATCAGCATGACGCACGCACACATTTACAGTCATGTTTGAGCACTGTGCAGCCTTGAGCAACGTACAGCTCATATAAAATGGAACATGCCCCCCCACACAACAGGAATCCAATGTTGCTTCTCCATCACTACAATCTGATCTGAGCAAGAGCACGTTCCAACAATAGCTGCTGCCAAACGGAAACATCTACTTGTTAAAATACAGAAGCTACACTACTGAATACTTTAACATCAATAATAACGGATCATATGACTGTGTTTTGTGAAAGACGACCCCCGTAGTGATGAATCCACAAAAAAATATCACCCAGCTGCGAAAGCTTCGACAAACCAATCGTACACACCTGACCCAGGGCCAAATGCAAAACTGACGATGTTTGCAAGTAGATGGCGGAAAGAGTCAGATAATTTCCTCAGGAGTTGGTGGAGACCAAATCAGAGTAAAAAGGGGGAGTGAGTGATGGAGTCATCAAGTGGCTGGATGACACTAATTATTGCTCCAAGTCTGCTAGAGACAAATGTTTGCTAAAATGTTCACCTTTGCAACTTTACATGGTGCTAATATTAACTTTTACAGCAAATTACAGCCTCCCAAAGTTAGTGCAGCTTTAAATAAATGATATGCCATAGAGAAGTCGATAAAAAGTATTTACATGTACACAGTGTTTGCTTCTGTCAGTTGGTATTTTAGATTTTGACTTTTTACATCAACGTTAGAATCAATCAGTGGGAAGACGGAAGAATAAACAGTTTTCACACATACAGAAGTGGTTGGCAGCTTCTGGCCTGATTTTAAATTCAGAGGAACACAAGAGAATCTATACAACGGATTACAGGCCGTTTTGATTTCATGCCTTTTTACAAACACCTCTTGTAGGAGAGAGACACAAGCATACACACACATGCATAAATGACAAGCAGCAAATATTGGGGCCTCTCAACTTCCTGAATGGCAGTAATTGTGGTTGGGAGCTGAGTGAGTGACGGGGTTTGAGTGGCAGGAACGAGAGTGGTGGAAAAGGTTGCTTAGCTCGTTATGACTAACAAGTAGTGGTGGTTGGGTTGAGGTAGCTGTGATTGGACCATTGAGTTCCAGCCATCTTGATTCCTCTATTGTTCTGATACACGAAAGGGTTTTGACATCTTTGTATAACTTACCACTTATGTGTGTGTGTGTGTGTGTGTGTGTGTGTGTGTGTGTGTGTGTGTGTGTTCCCCTTGGGTGTCATGAGTCAGTGTTTCAGAAGACTCATTGGTGTTTGACGCCCACATCTTCTGCTAAACGTGTTTGCTTTTTAAATGTCAGATCATGGTGGGAGAGTGAGGCGGCCCTCTGATGAGACTAGGATTGTTTTCCCAGAAAGGCAAAGGCAAAGAAAGAAGCAGAGGGAGCAAGGGGAGATGATGACTGCTTTCCATTATTATCCTGGCTCATTCTACCGACAGAGGAAAGAGTGAGGTGCTTTCGTTTTGCTGACCCCCCCCCCCCCTTCGGGGCGGCCAGCACAATACTCTATCTCTCCATCTATCTATTCCTTTCTGTCCATTTTCTCTTCTCCCCTTTATCTGTACATCTGTCATTTGATTTCAATAATGTTTTCTGAGATCATTTCTTTCCACTGCAGATAATTCTTGAAATTAAGTCCTTCACCAATGTACAAATAGTCATAAAAAGTTCTAAATTCCTACAATACAGTCGCTGTGAAACGGAATCTAGAGCTCTATGCGATAAAAGCAAAATATGAGAGGGAGTTTTGCCAGTTGAGTGAGGGTGTGTGTCATGTTGATGGCGGTGTCGGACCAGATCCCAAACGCACCGACTGATTATACACGCTTTAAGGTCACGGCAATAAAAGCCAAAGAAGCACTGATGAAATATGATTCGAGTCAACCACATTTATTACTCTTACTTGCGGTAACTTATTGGGAGCACTGGTATTTAATTGAAATTGCTAAGCATGGGGATCTCAACAACAGTACATCTCTCTGCGTTTAATGTGCTCCTGCAGTATAGACACAGAGAAAAAAAATGTCTGTATATACTGGATTGGAAAGAAGCCATCAATCCTCACCAATAAATTAGAACATTGCACTGTTGGGCTTATGATGAGAACTTACATTTTGTGGAGAGAAAAAGGACTACGTGCTTTTGAATTTTTTCACTCTCATTAGAGTATTTTGTAGACTAAATAGGTATATTATTTAACAGCAAAGAAGAGGCTGGTGTTCACTTAATCTATCGTGAATGTGATAAACAACACTGTTTAAGTGATAGCTACAGCAGGGGTATTTGCACTGTATCTTCAAATCTGCCCATTAAAAGGAGCTGCTTTAGTGTCTATGGAAGTCAAATACATTATAAAGCTACGTTTAAAGTACAGGAGGTAGTCTAAAGAAAAAAACTGTGAGACAAAGGAAAGGTGAAAACTGACAAGGATTAAATTATGGTTTCTTGAAAAAAGTTCCTAACACAATCCAACAGATCAACAGATCACAGGAAAGGTTTCAAAGGAACAAATTAATTAGCCATCTGAAAGAATCATCAGAGAGCAAATATTTGCTGGTTCAATCTTCTCAAATATGCAGATTTGCTGTTTTTCTGTTTCATATTTATTTTTCATTCCTCTTTATCAAGATCTGACCTTGAGTTGATGTAAACTGGTGTTTTTTTTTATTTGGTTATTTTACAGACTAAACCATTAACCAATTAGTTGTAAACAGATGAACAGATAGTTAGCGGCAGTCCTGTAAATACACATGTGGATGTACAGTGTCACATAAATATATTGATCATGTACTGATGTGTTTGTATCTAATGGTGAAGTATTCGGTCTGTCTAAGAGACTTGCTAAAGAATTCATGAGACAAAGCTCAGAGCAGAAGGGCCATCCCTCAGTGTCATAGATTCTGCACGCACACACACACACACACACACACACACACACACACACACACACACACACACACACACACACACACACACACACACACACACACACACACACACACACACACACACACACACACACACACACACACACACACACACACACACACACACACACACACAGACCCAGGGGAGTCCTCAGTATAACACAAAATCTGGCACACACAATCAGTAAGTAAAAGAGTGAGTGTGTGTGTGTGTGTGTGTGTGTGTGCACGTGCGTTCCTTTCCCATGTGGTAAGCGCGACAGACAGTATTGTCACTGACATAGCTCCCTCTAATATGGAGGTGTTGACAGGTAGCCCTCCTGGAGGACTTGAGCGACCACAACAAACTTGTATGGAATGTGCACAGACACAGACACCGGCACACACACGCAGGACGTGACGTGACAGGCTGAGAATCTCGGCGACAGAGTGGGATCCTCGGCACATCAATAATGCAGCGCCTCTGACAACTGGAGGAATCAAACTCCCTGCACCGTCTCACTCCATCATCCCGCTCTCGCTCTTATTCTCTCTCTGTCTCTCTCTCCCCACGTCGCCATCGCTCGCTCTCCACCCCCCATCCATCTCCGCTCACTTCGTTACCCTCTGCTCTGCTACAGCATGAGACAGAGCGTGAATTAGAAAGCAGGCAACAAGAAACAGCAAAGCCACTTTTGTTCATACAACTTTGCAGGATCGAGCATGACAGAGTCACACGTTGGGCCTCGTGTGATCAAAACACATCTGAACAGCTAAAATGGATATCAGTTCTTATGTATATATCACCACTCTGTGTGTATCTGTGTCAACAGTGAACACATATCCATCCGGGCTGTTAGCTGCAGGCGCATAGTTCAGTCGTTTAGCTAGCTTGTCATATCAGTCATATAAAGAGCAACGTGCAGACCAACATACGCGGCAGAGTGTCTGTCATAACCCAAGATCAGCGTCTCGTGGTGGCACAGCAGCCGTCTGTAGCATGACAGATGAGAGCTGCTGGAGACACTGGAGTGTGTACATACAGACACAAAGAACAGAGCCGGGGGCCTGCTGGAGTTGGGATGTCAGTGCAATGGCTGTCACCAACTGCCATGCCATTGTATTGCCACATAAATCTGTGTTGTCTGGTTCCCTCTGTGTGCGTGTTCATGCGTGTGTCCCCCCCCTTGTCAGACTCTCTCTTTTGCTCTGTCTGTTAAACAAGCCCTTCACTGTCCCCATGCACCGCCATTTTTTGTCAGTGGGAGTTAAAAAGATAATTCCAGGTTATTACAACGTTGGTCTTATTTTCATAGTTTTGCTTTTGACTTCCTCCTAAGTTAGGAATGCTAAATGACAAGAAGTGGGAACAAGTCCTGAAACTCATTCAACAAACTATATTGTATGTGGTAAAAACGACCACATCGACCATTTTCTAAATTAGAGCCTCGACCAGTGACTGGACGTACGCCACAGATACTTATATCTCCTCAGAGCATTGTGTGCCTCAATGCGTGGTTAATGAGCTTTTAAGGTAAGGGTGATGGTTAGGGTTACGGTGCGTTCACACCAGACGCAATGAAAATTGTTAACGTGAGTAAATTACATACAAAGTCAATGTAAAAGACGCAAATAGATTTTGCCTCACTGACGTCAGGCGACAAGTATGTTAATTAATAAGGAGGTTAATATGTTTTTTCCGAAATTCCACTGAGACAAATTACAGTGCACCCATTGCACTTTGTGATTTTTTTTACTTCATTCCTCTCTCATTCTACACTCCCCTCCTAATGACAGACAGAGACAAACATGCGGCTGGTCACAAATGTTAATGATGCATAGCTAACACATGCTTCTTTATTCCCCTTTCTCCAAAGAGTTCATTGTAACTGCTATACCTGCATTCTAAATGGATGTGACACGCACACGCACACACACACACACACACACACACACACACATCAAATCATCCATATAATGCTGACAGTCAGTATTGCTCTGCAGAGAGATATTACTTAGCTGTATTGCACTGCTTGCACTTGCAGCAGAGGGAAGCATATTACTCACAAATGCTATTTGGGTGTAAGACTGTAGCTGGCTGCTCCACACAAGCTGTGTGGAAATAGCTTCCCCGTCCGTCCACGTACTGTGACCAACTGCCTCAGTGCACCACACTCCAGTCACACAAGTCACCGCGGTGCTGCTTTGGCACTTCAGTCACAGTGAGACAAACTAGTTTAAAGGTTAAATTCTGCAAGCCTTGCCATTTTTGAGCAATGCCACTTTCCTCGGTGCGATTAAAAATGAGGACAAAACCAGGCAAGTTCTTAAGGATTTCTCTCCTGCTGTGAAGACAGTGGTGTGTGTCTTAGGGATAGTCTGGGGAATTTGGGGTGGGTGGATGGGGTTTTTATTAATTCCCTTACATTTAAACACATATGCACACTTTCCCTTGGCTTTGAAGGGAAGCATCACACATGAAACCACAATCTCCTCATGAAACGGGAAACCAGAAAAGAGGATTGGAGCATGGAGGGAGAAAAGATCCCCCCCCACACCCCCAAAGTGCTGGCAGGATGGGCCGACAGAGGATGAAACTGTTTGCCGTCTCCCCTGGAAGCCTCTAACCGTTTCTCTCCCTTGTTCCCCCCTCTTTCTCTCTTCATGCTGCCGCTGGAGTCTCATTGTCCTCTTTATCTTCTTTGGTTAATTTTTGGTTTCCTTCTCCATCCCATCTTTTCCATGTTCTGTTAACCTTCCATTAGCAAGTCTAATGTCGGGTTTTCCTGTCGCCTCCCGCGTGGCTCCTGGCTCTGAACTTGCCATCCACTATGACAATGTTTTCCTCAAGCCCCATTAGTGCCTCCTCGCACCACTAACAACCATGAGTCCACAGAGGGATGAGAGGGGGAGGGATGAAGAGGGGGATTATAGAGGAGATGGGAGACAGAAAGAGAGGAGCGGGGGGAGACTATTGGGTGACACTGGGCAGAGCGGCCCGGGCAGAGTGGCGGGCAAAGTGAGAGAAAGGGTGGAGAGGGGATTAGGGGATACTGAAGGGGGGGGCAAAAGGGGAAATGGAAAAAAAGAGGCATCGGGCGATGCTGGCGGGGGAGGGGAGGGTGAGGTGGTTGTATTGGAAGAGGTCTGAGGGTTGGGGTGTAAGTGAGGGGGTTGGGAAACGTGGGCCCTTCCAATACGACTGTTTCGCAAACATCATTTGCATAGAACCGATGCGTATGGAGTTCTGTGTCACCGCTATTTGCATGTATTTGCATAAAATTAATCCCTTTCCCAATCTCCATAGCGATTGTTTCTGATGCAGAAAATAAGTCAACAAAATGAACTGACATCCAAACAAATCAAACATATTGACACAGATGCATGCAGGAAGAGGGTACTGGAGGAGTCTGGATCTACTGTGTGTGTGTGTGTGTGTGTGTGTGTGTGTGTGTGTGTGTGTGTGTGTGTGTGTGTGTGTGTGTGTGTGTGCGTGCGTGCGTGCGTGTCTGCTTGCGTGTGTGTGTGTGAGAGAGTGAGTGAGTACGTGTATTTATGTGTATGTCTGCAATCAATTGATTGTCTACTACCGGTTGTATAACAAAACTGAGGTTTTCCTTTTGGTAAAATATAAACATATGAAATGTTCGCAGCCGGCCTCACGTCTGCTCTGTTCAGTCTGTATCTGTGAAGTCGTATGTTGTTAAGCACCCTCTCCACTGCAGTTTAATTGCTGCTCTGTGGAAAGAGCACAAAGATATTTTCAAAGAAAATGTTCTGTCAGAAAAATAATTTAGGTACGAGGCAACAAGTCACAAAGCATTATAATGGTATATGTGGCTCGAATCTTCGAGCTCCTGCAACGTGTGACTTGTTTCGTATTCCAAGATCAAAATCGAGATCACAGAAATACACATCCAAGGACAAAAGTAACTGCAAATGAATTCCAGGGAGCTCAGAGAGAGGGAAACGTAAAATAACGATGACATGAAAGATTCATTCGCAAACCATTTTATCCTGCGATCAATTACAACTACAGAGCATGAAATAATGCAGATCCTGCTCTCAGGCTGAGTTAGCATTGATCAAACACATTTGGATGGTTTTGCATCTGTGTGTGTGTGTGTGTGTGTGTGTGTTTGTGTGTGTGTGTGTGTGCGAGAAAACAGAGAGAAAGCCTATTTATGATTGTGTTTCTGAGTGTGGGCCCATCTGTATGTGTGGCCATTGATCAAAGAAGAGAGAGTAGCCAATTGATCAGAAATGGCCGTAATTGGAATCTAAATAAGACCTGCAGCATTGATCCCACCTCAGTTCTCAGCTCCTGGCTTCTGTGAATGTGGGTTTGCTCAAGGCTAGCCAGCCCACCTCCTCCAAACCTCCACCTCCAGTACAGCTTTCTGAATCAATAATTACGGAACTTAAACTCTCACATTTCAGCTGTGACTAACTTGGATGATTGACTATGCATTCTACATTATAATAAGCTGCCCGCACTTTTCCTTTTCAGCGCACCACCTACTCAATGGGATGCAGTAATTAGCCAAAGTAGTAGAGAGTGATTGCAAATGCCAAATGCTTTTAAGACTCAAACAATAGAGCAAATCAAGTTGGTGGAAAATACAGTGTGCAGAGTTAGTGGTGCCTGGTCCACAGGCCCCCCAAAAACGACTTCTTGAAAGCACCTACGCAAAAACACACATTCCCCTACAAACAACCACCGCCAGCCACATGAGGGCTAAATCATGGGCTCTGTAAGCAGCCTGGTGAGATTGGTGTCGTGAAGATAGAAAGGAGCAGGTTGCAAATGGCCTTTAAATGGTCATTCATGCGTCATGAGAAAATACCTTTACTGCTTTCATTTTAAATGTTGTTTGGCCTTTGACCTGTACATGACCACTACTTTTCCTAGTTATATTGCCGTCATTTTGATAGACTATAATTAAGAATTTGCATATGCAAATCAGTGAAGTTTAGCCACTGACACAATGGGGGAGTGAGGTAAGTGATGAAAAAAAAAAGAAGGGGGGGTGCAGAGGCTGCCGTGTTTCCCATGTGAATGTTTTAGTGGGAAATCAAACACTGTACCATGTGACTGTGTGAGTTACTGACAGTTGTCACAGATGACTCCCGTTAAAGCCTCTGTACTTCAGATATGTTCCATAATGTATATGCGCATTTGTGTGTGTGTGAGTGAATGAGAATGTGTGTCAGACTGCCTATTTCACAGCCTCAGCAGGGCATCTGCCTGAGTTTTAATGTGGCTGTTAATTAGTGTGTCTTCTACAGCACACACACACACACACACACACACACACACACACACACACACACACACACACACACACACACACACACACACACACACACACACACACACACACACACACACACACACACACACACACACACACACACACACACACGTAAAAGATACAGTAGGTTGTCAATAACATACAGTTTGGATATGATACACACCTAACATATCTGTGTGTGTGTGTGTGTGTGTGTGTGTACACTGTATGTACAGTGTCTACTGTATTTAACGGTGCACAGCAGCAGGAAAGTTGTTGCTGGAGGCAGTCCTCATTGTGATGCGAGCTATCATTACTGTAGATGGAGCAAGACGAGCTGGAAGTGAAGACGGTCCTGAGCCTATCCCTTCTCTCCACCTGTTTACACACACTTGCTCACACCTCTACTGCTGCCCTCACATTCAAGACGTGTTCTGTCAAAATATATGTTTTTGTGAGGAAGTGAGTTACATCTAGTCTGGTATTTCACTTGATATCTGGGCATTTGGAAACTGCACAACAGATATGTAACAGATCCCTGTGGGCCCTTCGGTCATAAAAAAATGAAGAATTAAAAAAACAAAAAGTGCTCAGAAAAGCACAATTCAATTCCAGTCAGAGACAATTAAACATGAGCATTTTGTCTGTCAGGAGAACCGTGTTGTAATGCTGCTACAGTCACTGTTGTCTTGTAGACTGAGAGAAATCATTTAGATTTCCACATATCCACAGCTCCCGTTAGATCAACCACACTTTGATCTGCAGCTTCGCACAAGTATTCATAAAGGCACAAGACCAAATGTGTTTGATAGACACTTGCCAAGTGAAAGCACGCGAGGCAATCATCAAACATTGAAATTACATTGAACCATGATTGTTTTGAAAAAATCTGGACTGGCAAAGATTCACGTTGACAACACCAGAGCACAGACTGTGAGAGATGGAATATACAAGCGAGAAATTAAACAACTGTGCAGGAAACTTGAGCAGAGACAGTAAATTCCAGCTCTCAAATCTCCTGCGAGTTCAGCACCAAGGAAAGCTCCTCTGCTGCTGCTCGCTAAGAATGTTTCCACTTTTTGTGGATTTGTAGAGGCCAGAGAGGCTCACGTACAAACTCGAGTGTCCGGACAATATGGGACTTTGGGAAATGAATTACACTTTCCAGCATGACTAGTTCTGACTTAATGCCTGTAAATGTGGCGTGCAGGTCTTTTTCAGTCCAGAAATGAGAAATCGAGTGTTACTTTGGGACTCTTGTGGGTGTACTGAAAACACACTATTACCATTGTCGGCTACCATAAAATCCCCCAAGAAGGATCGAGAGCCATTCTGAGTTTTTCAACGTAATTTATGAAAGAAAATAAAGAGTCGCAAGAGGCTATATAATGGTTCTCCAGACTCTCTTCTATCACATAAACAGAGCTTGTTTAGCATCAGTCACGTTGAAATATTGATAAGAAGGCACCAAGTTTTTACAGGGGAAGGCAGGAATGGGGAAAAGATATTCAGAGGGACAAAACATTTACCTTGTTACTAACATATTTATAACAGTGATTGTTCCATTTATTGCATTAAATGTCAGATGAGCCCAAAGTAATGTCTTCAAACTCCTCCCTTTTCCCTGACAGACAGCCCCACACTCAAAATGACTCAAGTGAAATGATTTGATAAATGCTTGATTGATCCATAGATTGTCATATTGCTTACTTATGGAGTCATTCACCAGTACATGGTGTAAGGCCGACACGTTGTACTGTATATGTCACACATTAGAGGTTCATACGCAGACATTAGTGAGGTCATCCACAGAGGAGAGTCTAGTAAAAAAAGGATCTGAAAAAATGGATGAAAGCCAAAACTGCAGCAGCGGTACATCACCATGAATCACACACATACACATTTATGTTCATATACTCAGATATGCCCACTCACACACACACTCCCACGCTTCTCCACTTCACTGAAAATGTAGAAGTGTGCCCTTTCTGCATGGCGCACTGCCAGCCACTCACAGCACATTACTGGTGTGTGACCCCGATATGTGCTGAAAAGGGAAGTATTTAACCTCCTGCCATTTTCTGCTCGTCCCCTCTCATAGAGTCTCATCTTATGTAGAACATATAATATAATATAAAAATATAATATATCTATAGTTAACACACCACCTTGCTCGGGAGTAAAATGCTGAAGAAATGTGGCAGTGAGAATGACTGCATCCGAGTCTGTACGTGTGCGGCATCAACTCACATGCATCCTGAAAATTTGATAGGTTTCTTTCTATTCCCGTCTGTAGGATGCCGTGGATTTGTTCCTGCTGTTGGCGTTCCATCAGACAGAACATCAATCTACGAGACGCTGACATTTAATCCCAAGCCTGGGCAGGTAGAGAAACACACGTACAGTATATGCGCGCGCACACACACACACACACACACACACACACACACACACACACACACACACACACACACACACACACACACACACACACACACACACACACACACACACACACACACACACACACACACACACACACACACACACACACACACACACTCTATCACCTGCTACACAAATCAGAACTTAGCGTAAGCCTGTGGACTGTGTGAACGCTTTACATCCTGCAAGGAGATGTGAGGAGATAAACTGAACTACCAGAGAAAGACGGTGAAAAATAAAGCTATGAAAAAAAGATAGCGGGGAGAGACTTGGAGGGAAAATGTTCCCAGCATCAATCTATCGGTTGAGACGTTGTCAGATACCGGTGGTCAGGAGCTGATGTATAGGTGTCTATGGTCTGTTTGTCATTGCCGGGGTTTATATGGATACTTCTGCAGCCCACTGATCGCAGCAGGCTTCTCTGAGACTCTGCAGCCTCGACCACCTCTCCTCACTATCAGCGACCGAATATATTCCACCTGTGCTCCCTTTTCTTTTCCCTCCCTCAGCCCATTTCTCTTTTTCTGTCTCCTCTGCCTCGGTCTCTAATGCTCATTGAGGAAGTCATTGCAATGTTCTCATTAGCAGCGGTGCCATTTTCTCCACGAGTATTTAGCTTTTTCTTCCAATGATGATGATTAAGGTCATGCTGAGAAATCCTTGTGCCTCTGTGTGTGTGAGTGTGTGTGTGCGTGTGTGTAGATGCATTGGCAACTGGCTTGTCACAAAGGGAGGAGAAAAGTACCAAAAGAGAGGAGGTGGGCCAAGGATACAGGAAAAGGTGTTGAAATGGAAAGAAACTGAATATGAGCACCAAGAGAGGAGAAAAACGGAGGGCACAAAAGTAGCAGTGCTCTGTAATCAATTTTAATTAGCACTGCGCATCACCTGGAGTCATATATTTTAGACAGCGTTTGAAAAAGGTCTGTCAGAGAGCACAGCCTCTGTCGTCACAGCCCGCCGACCGCCTCGCGGCTCCAGTCACGGTGGTGGCCCGCTAGGCATCCAGTCTCTGTCATTTTCCGTCTCTCTCCAGTGAAAGTACAATTAATCAAACTCGTATAAGTTTAGTCCTGTCATAAAGATTTTATTTCAACAGTTTCACGGCGAGCTACAGATTAAACTGGCATCCCTTACCATACCAACATGTATAGAACTCTCTCCTGCTTGATACCCGTGTAAATTATAGTAGCAGTAGACTTTGTTTTGTGTCAAAGCCCTTTTAAGAGTCAGGAAGAATGCTGTATGTATAGAAAAGTTTAATTAATATGAATATTAATTGTATGAACTATACAGTCAGAAACTGTGGCTCAACACATCTCAACAAAATCTCCTTTCACAGTGTGGACTGCTGCCTTGAAAGTTGGTCTAACGGCAGCTTACATGTGACCTGAAAAATGCTGCTCTTTTTTTTACTCACAGTGAGAAGGACTCGAGAGGAAAGAAAATAAGACACATTGGCAAAATCCACTCGTAGTTACTGCAGTTAAACCAAAAGCCATAAGGCAAAGTGAGAACTTACTGTTGCTTCCCATGTGTATTATTGCAGAAACATTTTAAGCAGATGTTCTTTTCTTCATCTTTATGTATTTAAAGTTTTTGTTAATTTCCTTTTTTTAGGACAGATTTCATTGTAAAGATGACTTCAAGTGCCCCGCCCCGTATCCAACTAACATACTGCACGTATTAAAGTATACACATGTATTAACAAGTACACACATACTCTCACTGGAGTGCAATTAAAATGTTGATTGACTAAACAGAAAAGGTTTGGCGCCCTGATAGAGTGACGGCAAGCAGAATATGGCGTCTGTTACACTGTGAAGAGTGACACACGGGATGATTCAAAAGCATGCTCATGGCAGCTGCCACAGGTGCGTACGTAAGCGCGCGCGCACACACACACACACACACACACACACACACACACACACACACACACACACACACACACACACACACACACACACACACACACACACACACACACACACACACACACACACACACACACACACACACACACACACACACACACACACACACACACACGTGTATGAGAGACAGAAAGCTTGTGACTAGTGCTCAGGCTCAGTTACAGCACGGTGTAATGAAGGGAAGGCTGGCAGCCGCGGTCTAACACAACTAATTCCCCCTGTACACAATACGAATTCACTAATAGTAAAGACTCACAACCGAGACACGACATGAACCTACTACAAAACTCCATGGCAGCTAACATTTCATAAAAGGGCATGTGTGTGCCTGACAGAAAGAGGAAAAGAGAAAGAGGTTTTTGCCCTCAGGCTTTTGCTCTGATAAACAGTTGCATTAAAAGATTTCACCAACATGGAGACACACAAAGATTGAAAAACCTGCAGACATGTTTGTGCACACGCACACACACAACAAAAGGGTTAACCTTGTAAAGTCAAAAGTAAAGCTCAGTGTGATGTCAGGTACCTGCACAGGCAGCGATGGTTATAAAAATACACAAGTGCTGGGGCTGATAAACTCAAAGCCTCACAGACGACAAGGCGAGAGGAGATGATCATGCAAAACAGCTGAATACATACAGCCAGTAATCTCATTTATGATGAGACGGGCTGAGGGGAGAAGAAAAAAAATTCCACCTCACATTCTAAAACACACTCACGTAGAGGCACAGACAATACTATCAGAGACTGGTTGTGTGGTTTTCTGATGGTATTCATGAACCAGCTCCTTAGCAGCCATGTATATGTATGAAGAGGTGGCGGTGAGGCTTTGGGACAGGGGTGTCGCTCAGGGGGACGCCAAGTCTCTTTATAAAGATTGCCGCAAAGACCCAATCCCCAACATTAGGTACAAAATTATCTTGGGCGATTTGCTTCACACATCTTTCTATGCAGCTCAACCTTCAATGACTCGCTGTCATTTTTAATCTGAGCTGCATCTTTACTGTGAAAATACTTCAAGTGAGTGAGTCAGACATTCTCTATGGACCTTTTCTAAGAATCCACTATATTCTTACTTTAATGATGCCATCATCTTTCATTTTTCTCACATTAAAGACCTTTCCCGAGGGGTTTAGTTAACACACAAGCACTCCCCTCGCTGTTGTTCACACTTTTCTAAAGACTGGGTGCAAATTGAAGTGGCGTTGCTCTTCCTCTGAAAGTCTGGCACTTTCTGTGAAAACAGCAGCAAACAGCTAACACATTAGCGATTATTAGCCTGTGTGGGAGACAAAGCACAGCAAGCCCGAGGCGTTCCTCCCAGGCTTCACTTCCATTTACACAGAGGGAAAACCAGGACAGTTCAAATCACACAGGCATCATGTGGACTAAACACACAATAGAACAGACATGGATCCACACATATGAATGCATAGTCATGGGAGTGCGTCTCTGCAGCATACAAACACAAAGCACTTCCACATTCCGCATCCATTCAGTTTTTATTTCATTATGTGTCTCTGGAAGTGTTCTCTTATTTCAAAGTGGTCCTTGTTGCAATGCAATTAGGGCAGCAGCTTTTAAAACGTAGACCGTACGTTTCTGTGTCTAGTTTTTATTACAATGCACTTGAGATTAAATTAGACTCTTTACTTCCATTTCCTCTATGAGGTCTGACCTTCAAATGTATCAGCGCAGATCATAGCCCAAAGCCTGATACTACTAATACATCCTTTTTGGCTATTTGCAGGGAAAATGAGATATATAATGAAGCAGTGATCCAAAATAATACAACAAATTTGCCAGGGCGAGGACTTCTATTTCAGTCCCTTTAATTTAGCGCCATGGTAGGAAACAAATTGGACTTGAAGTTGTGCAGCACCAAAATTGAGATCCTGCATCCTAATTTATTCTGTAAACTATGTTTAGTAAGCCTATTAAAAAAAATAGACCCTGCCAATGTTTAGAGGTTGGAGCGTCCTTCTCTAACACATGAATTTGTCTTCTGTATGGTTGAATCACTGAGTTACTGTGATATGGTTGCTGCATTCCCAGCTCTACAAAACTCTAAGAACCCTATGGGAAACAGGTGCGACCAAATTTCATCGATCCTATAACCTCAAATCTCCAGTTTACAAGCAATTACCTCACCTTTTACCCCTCCAGCCAACCTCAATACATCACTATTCTCTGCCTGACCACAAATCAGCTCCCTATATCAGCAAGTAGACCTCAACAATCACAAATCTGAGCCCAGTGCAGCATTTAGATGAGACCTGGCTAAAGGAGGTCAAAGTGTGTTCTGCTGTCACTGCTGCCCTGACCTCTGGCCTCTGATCTCAGATCTGACTGGCTGTGTGCTGCAGACATAAAAAGACCCCCCCTATACTCACCCTATTCCAGATCCATGTCTACACTAGAAACAATGGGCAAAGATGAAGCTATTAAACCTAATATTATTATAATTTCTTTGAAAGATTTGATATTCAAATAAATGGTTTAAATTGTTTTAAAATGATATTAACATGTTTTTTAGAAAGTAAACAAGTATTCAAATGATATAAGTTATTTACTTATACTCAAGAATATGTCATGTATGGTCGATTCATCTCATTTTAAGAAGAGACATTTCTGACACATCTGATGGTAAATATTTTATCACACTTTAAAAGTTGAGAGGAAACAAGTTAAAATGTGCTTTTCTCTCTATGACAGGTGAAAAATGGCTGTGAGAGGGACTTTTGTAGCCCACCAAGTTTAGAACGTTTCTGAAGTGTATGTGTTTAAAATTAAAATGTCATTGATATTGTATTTTTTTGTATTACTATTAGTTTAGGTGGTCCTGAACACATCATTGTTTATACTGCATGTAAGCAACTCAACAAAAACGTATTCCCACATGAGAAGGAAAAAAGGAAAATTCATACACACATGGTCACAGACACACAAATATACATGCAATATTCATGCATGCACCCACAGACACAATGTCTTGCCATTTTCACAAATCCTCTGACAACGGAGAGAAGGAATAAATTACATGCACTACGTATGTACCCCACCCCCACAGATACGCATGCGTGTGCACACACACACTCACGTCTGATGACTTGGTTGGTTCAGGTGATGTGAGACTGGCCGGGATAATCCCAGGGGATCACACAGATGTAGCAACAAACAACATAACATATCCCCTGATAGAGCTCACGTCGGTTATTACACACACACACTCACTGAAAAAACACAAAAGTGTACAAAGCAGTGATGTAGTGTGGTATTGTCCCTAGAGGAGGCCAGAATAGAACACAATCAATACACTCAGGAGGTTTGTCGGTCTGATCCTCCCCAAACAGACACAAAGTACAACACAATACACTGGCGCGCGCACGCGCGCGCACACACACACACACACACACACACACACACACACACACACACACACACACACACACACACACACACACACACACACACACACACACACACACACACACACACACACACACACACACACACACACACACACACACACACACACACACACACACACACACACACACACACACGTCTCTCTGCTTCTCTCACGGTCTCCATCTCCAAGGACATGTAGCTCAATCCACCCACTTTGAGGTTCAGATGTTATAAAACATGCTGTAGCCTTGAAGCTCAGCGCTGCATCCTAATAACCAGCTGATCCAAGAGGGTCAGGCTAGAAACTGTCCAAGTTTCAGGGCAGAACTTTGGTGCTTTGTCTGGATGATTGAGACACCAATAACCCTCAGGTGCCTTGAAGAGAGGGCTAATGAACAGCTACTCGATCCAAGATAAATTCTTCTGTCCCTCACACTAACTGATAATGCATATGTTGTAATTTATGTAATATTTTATAGTGTTCAAGCACAGCAGAATCATTAACCGCACCATTACACCTAAAGATAACATGGACAGTTTGGTTCATCCACCAGCCGTTTGCCATCTGTCCCATCCAACTCTCTTTGTGTGCATGTGTGTGAACACACACGAGTGCGTTCCCAATTTCATTTTTGCGTGCGTTTGCGCACATGTAGATATTAATTTAGATTTCTTTGTTTCATTGCTTAATACAATGTTTTACAAATGCAAATTAGAAACCTTTTATAACAGGACAGAATTTACTTAAACATATTTGCTCTGAGATTGTGTATTGCATGTTTATGAAAATGCTCTTTTCTGAACGACATTGACAAATCTATGTTTTCCTCTGTGTGTGCGTGTGTGTGTGTCTATGTGTGCCTTCCTCTCTACTCAGTTTCCTCCCTCCTCCCTCTCTGACCTCCCATCAGTGATGGACATCCTCCGTCCTCAACTACTCTATCGAGCGGTAAGTTGATGAGGCGCTACTCGTAACAGCCAGTGCACAATGAAAGACACACAATACCACACAATGTAACAGAGAACCAGCTCTCGTAATAGCTTCGGGTGGCGGGGGCAATCACCACACACACGCACACACAAGTACACCAGCACACTCCACATCTATTCATAAGGATGCAAGGGCAATTAGATCGCTGTCAGTGTCGATGAGAGACCCTTTCTCAAAGTACAATTTGTGGGGCAAGTGAGGAGATGAGATCTGTCTATAAACCAGTGAGGGGAGAGAAGAAGGATGGGTAGCAGAGAAGAGAGAAGACGAAGAGCAGAAAAGGAAGAAAAGAAGGGGAAGCAATAGAAGAGAGTCTCTTTTGCTCAGACAGGTAAATTTCTCTGCTTTGCCTTCACATGCCCACACAAAAGACATCCCATTGACCTTTGTGGTTCCTATAGCAACACAGAGCACAGGCCAGCAGTCTTATTACAAAACAGCCAGAAACGTTAAAAAAATGCTTTCATTCAACGCATACAAGACAATATGTGAACACAAATCACATTTGCTGCTAGTTTCATATGAACTGGAGCCCAACTGATATATTGATCTGCCAATTTTGGCTAAGATACAGATATACAGATATAATCAGTATGTTGTCCAATATGCCCTGATATATTTTTATCTTAATACAGAAAAAAAGATGATTGGGGTAATTTGAAAGGGTGAAAATGTTCCCAAACAAAGACATTTGTACCAAAAATCTGTTTCTATTAATCTGCACAAGTCTACACAAGAAAATAAGTACGTAGCTAACTTTTCTTCTTTTTTCAAAGCATCTTCTTGGCATAAAGCATCAGAGGACAATCTCTAATACAAACGTTTATTGGTTAACTTTGGGTCTGGGCCTCATTTCCATACCGTGTCCCTTTTAAACAGCTGATTTGGACTTCAAACATTGTTTTGGTAAAGTTAATGAGATACAAGAAAGTAAAGCAGCTTAGTCCACAGTATGACTCTCACTCTAAAATGGAAGAGGCAAAGAGGAAAAGACTTTACTATAATTGGTTCATTAGAATTGACTTGGGCTGTTGGATCTTTTGCACACAGCAAATAATCCATTTGGGCAAAGCATGTGCATACACAAGCACGGGCATTAACACATGAGTGTGTGAGTATATATGCATGTACTGTACAGACAGACACACACACCAGTACTTCAAACAAGCTTGGATTATACAACCCAGTCTCTGGTGATGAGAAAAGACATATTTAGCTAATGTATAACATTACACGCACACGCACACACACACTTCTATGTCTATCTGCTCCCTCCCTGCCATTTTATTGGATGCATATGAGTGACTAAAAATCAGCTAAAATCTTTGTAGCAGGTGGAAAATGTTTCTGATATTCAGTTTAGAAAATAGAAGATTATAAAAACATTTAAACACAGTCTGCACTGTGAGGCGAGGCGAGGCTATTTGTAAAAGAGGCAAAGGGAAGCAAAGAAACTGGATTCAGCTGTTCCCTCTCATACGCACTCTGGGGGTTATTGTTGACATCCTCCCGTGAATTAATTCAATTTGGAAGACAGTGTTAGCATTGATAAAACTGGCTTAGCATCGACGTTAGCATTCAGCTGAGAACAAACGTCATGATTACCAAAGCACATTTAGATGTACAAGGGCAGTGTTAACCTTATTCAGCAAAGTTGCGGCAGCTAACCTTATTCAAAGTGAAACCCACATCTCTGTAGACCCATTTTGCAGCCATGCAGAGTATCTAATTGTGCTCGGGGGCTTTTGAGATGAGAACGCTGTGACACATTTTTATTAGTTCCATCCTGCAAAAGTGAGATCTGTTTTCCATTTTTAAAGCCTCAATATTTCCTGTATCTGCACCTGTTTGTTTGGGATGGAAAGAGAGAAAGAGGGGTAGACACTACTAGTAGTAGGCAAATAAAAAACAAAAAAATATGATGACACTCAAGTGCCATACACAGTTTATTAACTTATTAAATTCCAACCTCTTTATCGTTTTCCCTGTTTTTACTTCCCTCCTTTTTTACACCCCTTATCATTCCATTCTCTTTCACTCTGTACCTCCCCTCACCAGCTTTATAATTTTTACACTTTAGATGATTCAGCATCATACCACAATGATTGCTTTTCCAATACAACTCAAACAGCTTCTCTGACATCGCGTCCCACACTCACATTGGAAACCTGCTCTTGTCCTTAGACGTTTGTATGGTGTCACATAAGGACAGGATGGGAAATAGAAACAAACAAGCAGACTCAAAGACTAAATGTGACCATACATTTGTCTACATGAAGTGAACAGTGTTTCCCATAGGATCTTGAGCAACTATGGTGGGTGGACAAGACCCTCTAGGGGGGTCGAGGGTCATGCTCCCCGGAAGAATTTTTTGTACATTTAAAAGTTAAATCCATCAATCTGGTGAACTTTGATAGTACTTAAAGAGGCTAGATCTATGAAGGACTTTATGCTCTAGTAAATAATTGTTTACTGTAGTAGACACTTTAATCATAAACACATAGGTTGTATAAATATGAATGTTGATCAACATAAATCATACAACCTATGTGTTCTTTGGTAAAAATGACAAAGAAATCAGACATCAAGGCTGATTGACAACTCTTAGTGTTTCTAGGCAAAGAGCCCAGCTCCATATCTCTGCCTAACACTGTATAGACACTCCCATCTCTGAGATGCTCTCTATAATTTAATTTACCAGTCCTGTGATTGGATTACAAGCCTGATATCCATGTCCAAGCTACGAGAGTCATGTCCATTCATTCGCTGTACACACACAATCACAGAAGCCAACGTAAAGACTTGTCTTTCCTTATTTGTGAAAAAAAATTAAATAATATACAGACATGAGCTGATACTATAGAAGCCCCTCTCAGCTCCAAATCAAAATTCAACTCAAAACTACAGTTCCCCCAATTTAGTTAATTATTTTACATTTTGATATGAAAATGAAAACCATCATCTTTTATGATATACACAACTATATGAATATGATTCCAAGCTTTGGTCTTAGTTGGATGAAGCCGATGAAGAAATTGCTGTTTAACATGTGATGTTAAAATTATTACCCGTTGACTACATTGCAGAAAATGTGTCTGACAGCATGAAAAAGCTCAAATTGCTGAAATTGTGGCCAGAGGTCAGACAAGCTTTGTTTTGTGTCGGTCTCAGGCTCTCTCTCTCTCTCTACAATCACTATCTCTGTCATGACATGATGATTAGAGGCGGCTGTATGCAAACAAGTGACTGGTCTCTGATCCAGTTATCTCTGCTGAACGTTCTCCTTACACATAAACACAAACTGTTTATTGGAACTGCACAGACTAAACAGGGCACATGCCAGATGGTGAAATGAGACCATTACAGACAGACAGTATATTACAGTCACGTCTTTCACTGCCTCTCTTCTGTTGCTATCTCCATCTTTCATCCTTACACTGTTCCTGGCAGTCTTCCTCCCTCCATCCTCACTCCCACTGCTTGACAGGAGCAGAGTGGCAGCTATTTGTATTGCAGTTAATATGAGTAGAGCCTCATGCACTTGTATTAAAATCCATGTCTGTGCTTGGCATATGCACTACAGAGTCTGTGTGTGTGTGTGTGTGTGTGTGTGTGTGTGTGTGTGTGTGTGTGTGTGTGTGTGTGTGTGTGTGTGTGTGTGTGTGTGTGTGTGTGTGTGTGTGTGTGTGTGTGTGCGTGCGTGTGTGTGTGCGTAGCTATGAATGAGAACTTCCTTCCTACTGGCCAAATAACCAGTAGGGAGCATTGCCCAGATTTAACATGGCACACAGAGTAAGACACTAATGCACAGAGAGCACCTGCCAGTCAACTTGTGATCAAAGTGTGTGTGTGTGTGTGACACAGTGAGGAAGGAAGGAGCTGAGCGTCACAACTCACATCTTTCACATCTTATTTACATATTTTCATGCTACATTTTTTTATCTCATATGTTGCCGTATATTTTTTCAATATTTTGTACTGCACATTAAGCACATCAAGTCTATGCTTGTCATATAAAATGTGCTATATAAATAAACTTGATTTGACCCACTGACTGCCTCTTCACTTATTAATAGCACTGATCACAGCAAAATAACGTTCAAGTCAAACTAAAGCAGGGTTGACTCCTTTCCAGTTATTTCCAATGAAACAAGTGCGCAATAGCTAATAACATGTCCATTCTGGGAATATCCGATGATGATGCAGCCTGTCTGACTTCCTTACTTACAAAAAAAGTCCAATGTGCATGAAGGACTTGATGATTCTCTTACCGAACATAGATGTCAGTTATATAATCTTTGGTTGAGTGTTACTAACTGTGGTTCAAATAAATGAAATGCAACATCAAAAGCATCCAAGTGAATTGATAAATGACGACCACAAGAGAACTTAATGACTTTGACGATGAAGTTTCCTCCAGCACCACCATGAGGTTGGCATTTATGACTTGAAATGTCCCTACAATATTGGGTGGATTGACAATTCTGCAACGACCTGCTCCTGCAGGATTTCACCCTCCCCACCCCTGTTATAATGATGCTGAACACTAAGGTAATACATTTTAAATAACATTTGTCCTGGGTGCTGGGTTACATATGTAAAAACATAAAATAAACATAAAACTACTATTGTTGCTGTCCAGATATTGAAACATGAAGACTGTGTTTGCAAACAGGGAGGAAGCCCGTCATTTGTAACACTGACAATAGATGGTCTCATGGGCTTTTACATTATGAATAATTCAGATTTACACGCTACGGGGTTAACCTGGCCACTTCGACTGTATGCACACACAAACATGCACATGCAAGTTGCATACACAAAAGCCATGAAGGACATAGATAAGCATAGCGACATACTCAGCATATGTTCTTCCCCATCCTTTCAAACATAAGATCTGAAGATGGCATCAAAACTCAACATTTCCTGACTGTCTTCTGCAGCGACCACTGAGTCAATATTGTCTTGGAAGGAGGGCTGTGTTGACCTTTCACCTCGACTATGGTAAGGTCAGCTGCTTTCACCACAATGACCCAGTGACTCAGGACTTTTCTGTTTGTTGCTTGGTAACAGAGCACAGCGGCCTAAAAACACCATCTAAATCCAGACATCCCTCGCTCATTCTCTCTCCATGTCTGCCTTGTTCAGTCTGCTCCAACTGGCTCGGCTTTTTATCACTTCATCTACCACAATGATTAAATGATTGGCACGGACAGTGAGAGGTATAGAGGAGACAGAAAGGAAGAAGGGGGTTCTGCACTATTTACTAAGAGACGTTAAGTTTTTCTGTAAATGGTTGGGGGCATTTATCTTTGTCTTCCTTGGTCATTCAACTTTTGCAAATCCTGACATCTTTGCCTCTGCTGCCATTGGCTCCATTTGGTTTCTTCACATTTGCTCATTATCTCTGCTGAGACACAGAATGAAAGAAAAGACAGAGAGAAGTTTGTCCCTCTGGGAGTAAGTGAGGAAGTATAAGGCAGGAAACAAAGACGCAATACATGTTGAATGATGCTTCACAGAGCAGATGACCCCCCCCCACACACACCTTCTTTTCTGCACATCTTTTTCTCCATTATTACCCTGTGCTACTTTATTCTGTGTTGACTGGAGAAGACAGCGAAACAGTGTGTGAAACAACTGTTATTCTTTATTCACCGTCCCTCCGCAGGACATACATATTCATTTGAGATCGCAGATCGCGTTTGTATGCATATGTGTGCACATATGCATGTGTACGTACATGTGCACCCACTGCGGCAACTAGCAGAGAACCAGGATGCATAATCTGCATTCATCAACTCAGTTATGGATCATAATGAGTTGATATCAACATGCAAATTGAGCTTGTGTCAACAAACACCAAACAGGCAAATAAAGGATGCTGGGGACTTGGTCCTACCCTAATTCTCTCTCACTCACACTCTGAGGCACAAGCTGTACTTGTTCTTGTGCAGATTCCTGTGTGTACTCATGTGTACAGTATACGAAGCATGTCCCTGTGTACAGTGACTCGCTGCGACTCTTGCTGTGATGTGGGACATCATACGTGCAACATCACACTCCACTTCAGTCCCAACTTCTTCTACTCTGTCTGATACTTCCTGTCTGTGGGAATAGCTTTAATCCCAGCAGCTCCTATTCTACAACACTGGCACCTCCCCAGTTTTCTTTTATCCAACTAGTTTTCAACATCTGAATGCAGCAGATAAAGTGGACGCTGTCATCATAAGGAACCAACGTAAGCCAACAGTCAACCCCTGACTGATCCCTTCTCGACAATGACAAGCAGGGTTGGTGATATGTGGGAAAGAAAGCAGAATATATATTAAACAGGAAGCAACTGGACTACATGTAAATGAGAAGGAGATGTATAGTCAATAAGATGTGGTAGAACACGAGGGATGATTATATGCAGTGAATAATAAGGGAGTGAGCCTTGTGTGCATGTGTAAATGCATCTGATTAGACAATTATGCTGAGCCGAGATTAGAACTGGGGGAGGTAAAACATAAGCAGGCAGAGAAGACAACACGTATTATCTGCCAAAAATCAAGACTTCATCTCAGGAAGAGCTTCAAGTTTCCAAGTAATCCTGCAGAAACATAAGAACTGTTTATAGACACACACAGATAGAGGGGGAGAGAGAGAGAGTTTTGTCTGGGAGGAGTGAGCTGCTCTTAGGGATGTGTATGTTGTCGTTCAGAAAAGAAGGTTTGCATAAACATGCAAATCATAACTCATACATACACATGCAGTGGCACAACTGACAAAATGAACAAGCAAAAGGACCCAGGGGCTAGCGGGGCTACGATTGGCTAGATGAGATATGGACTGGAGGCGAACCGCCTCAGGCACTGCCACTTTAGCATCCCGACAGCACGTAGAAGAAAAGATGCAATTTGATTAGGTACATACAGTACACTGGCACGCCAATGCAGAATGAGAGAGAGTCTTTCAGATTGACAGGTTGCATTGTGGGTGGTCTGTGGTGAATTTGCATGTGCTGTCACAGTGATTTCACACAACTTAACCTGTATTCCTCCCTATCTAATGGTGCAGAGCTGAGAAAGAGAGGGGGGCTGATGAGATGGAACACTTGTTAACGTCTCCTGTTTGAGGAGCAACAATCTCCGGGGAATCCTCTCTCTTCTCTCGCTATGTGAGTGTGTGTGTGTGTACGCTTGCGTGCGTGCGTTGTGCACTATAGGAACCTGAAGCTTGGAGGAGCAATTTCATCTATCGGTTCAGTTTGGAAAGGTGGCAATTATAATATTAGTGGCGGTGACAACATTTTGCAATCATTCAGTGAGTGTGTGATCTGAAGTAACTTGGATTGCGGAAGTAGTAGTCAGCCCCGGGACATCTCGTCTCGTCTGGTGAGGGTGAGCACTCGTGGATGTTGGGAGAAATGAGGGAGGGAAGAGGAAACAGTGAGACAAGAGGAGAGTGAGGAAGATGGAATGGAGACAGAATTCAGTGTTAATGTGGTAAAACACGAGGGCTAAAAAAAGATGAAAACACTACAGATTCACAGAGGCTGAGAGAAAATAATTCTTAATGCACCAGATTGATTTCCTCTTTCCAGCTATTGATTTATACAGTTTCTCAGTCAAGTCTTTGCTTCTTATTAAAATGTTTGAACCATGACCTTATTACTATTTTCCTAAGGGTAAGACATGCCAGACAGCATAAGTAATATCTGTTAGGTCTGACTCATCCTGCAGACTGCTTTCATAATTTAACAGTTGTATTAGAAGCAACTCTCTCTGTATGTTTTCAAGTACAGAAATATCAGTGATAATATGACTGGGTAAAAGAGAACTAATGACAGACAATCATACATAAAACAAGACCAAAAAATACTGCTTATTACATAATTGAACTAAAATAGTTTGAATGGGCTGGAGCCCGTGCTCTCTCAGAAGTGTTAGAAATGTCAGACGCTTCTTAACTCAGTTTTAAGTGTGTTTGACATCAACAAGCAGAAAGAAGTGAAAAAAGAAAAACTTTTCAGAAGCACTGCGTTTTGACCACACCATCAGACTCCCTTGGTTTTCACCACCAACTACAGTATCATTGGCTGACTCAAACACAAACAGAATCACTCAGCATAAATGTCCTCCCGCTCAGCCCTCCCCTTCATCCTTCTTATAACAACATGCATAAACAAATTCAAAGTGAACTCAAGTCCCTCCCTGAGCACTGTCCACCATATGGCCTGAGGAGAAAAAAAGTTTTAACATTCAATTTCCATTCCAGCACATTCATTAGTATTCATGAATATGCAAATCAAACTGTCCCAGTTGCCATAATGATGCAGACTCCCAGTAGGAGGTGTCAGCTTTGTCAGGGGAGAAAAAAAAGCCAACACCCTTCCGGTTGCTAGGACCGTCCATATGTATGCGTGTCTGTGTGTGTGTGTGAACCTCAAACAGATGCTCCTGTATATTTATGACCCATTTGACTGCTGTCTCAGAGCGCTGGGAATAAAACCAGTCTCATGGCATCATCCATACACAATCACACACTTATGTCTCGCTTACACCAACAGGATACCAGGGCTTTGAAGGACTTGTGAACAACAGCGACGGATCTAAAGCTTCGTGGTACAATGCAAAGTAACTACAAATCTCTTTTGTGAATGTGAAGAGCAATGAATGAGATGAAGAGATGTGACATTATCAAAGGCAAGCTGATCTAAAACATAGGCTACAGTGGCTTGCGTTGCAGTGTGGAGGGAATAGGAAAGACACACACACACAGAGAGAGAGTCAATACATATGCAAAGTTTCTCTGAAAGAAATAGCTGTGTCAGCAGCTCCAGTGGCTCACTGCAAAATGAAGGGTAATCTTTAGGTAGAGAGCGCTCAGGGCGCGGAAATACGCACACACCCTCACCAACTCCGAGGGAGTGTGAGGGGACAAAGAGTGCAGCTGCTAAATGCTCCATCACAGTAAAACGGGGGACTCACTGTGGACACAAACTTGACATGCTTTCTTGCAGAGTCAACACACCATGGAGTCTATTCACGATTACACAGGACACTGAAATGGAGAGGCCAATATATCCACAATACAGACGGGGAATGAGACGGGGCAGAGGGAGGAGGAGGGTGGAGTGGCTACGACGAAGCTTGGATCTCCACAGTGTCAGTGTCCTGTGGAGAAAACTGAATTCGGTGTACTTCACACAGGCAAAATGTGAGGTTTGCAAGAGGAAGCAACACGGTTGACGTAAATCAGGCTGCACACTGCATTTAAACACAGCAGCAACTGCAGAGAGAGAGAGAGAGAGAATCGGGAGAATTCACAGTGAGCTCCCGCATGCTCTTCCCAGATGACACAGAATGTTCCGGAATGGCTGCTGCATTTCCATATGTTAATGGAAAAATTGCAGAAAATGTTGCTGACATGTTCTGGAGTTCATGTCTCTAAACAGCTAGTGTTTCTCCTCCACCACTGGAGCATCATTAAATTCACAGGCCAGATGCAGAGTTTACTGGCAATTTAACAGCTTTTGAAATCTGCCAGTTTTAATTGTTGTTTAGTGAATACCGCTGACATTAGTTAACAGAAAATGAATGTGCAATATGACGGGTATAGTACACTGTTTCCAGTATATCAAGGAGAATTTATTCAAGCCAACTCCACCTTTCCAGACACCTTCCTTTCAAAGGTCTGTGCCAAAATGAGGTTGTGAGAGTCTGTGGACAATGCTGGAATATACTGTACATTTATGTCAAAAACTCAAATGACTATCCACAAAAAATAATAGATATCTCATTTTGTAAGAATGAGACACTCCTGAAATCAGATCACAAGCGTTGCTCCAAAAATTTCACGTTTGACAGTTTGCATTTCATGATAATCTTTTCCCTCTTTCACCATGAATGAGGCCGTAATCTGATCATTTTAGCAGCTTCAGTGCTGCTCCTGAAAAAAAAAGGATTCAAAGAGTTTTCTGAGGAGACAGTGTGTGGCTGCGAGGCAGGCGCATGACACATGGGGATACGACATGGCTGTGGTTAGGTGCACCATAACCAGGTTACTGCTGCAGTAGTGGATATATGGAGACGGATGACGATGGATACTGTAACTCTGTTTGCTGCTGTGCAGATGGGTGTTCATGGACGACTCCCTGCACTGCAGAGTAAAGGGACATCAATCCAGCTGCACACAGAAGACTACAATGCAAACTGTTTTTAAACTGTATAATGTCATGATATAAGTCCATTTTTTCATGTATGAATTGAATTTAAGCTACCTGTCCATCTATGAAGAATAATGTTTCTAAGCACGATCAAGCATCACTGAATTTAAATTAATTTCATTAATGTCCATAAAATGGTTCAAATCAATTACATCTATCAATTTCAACTTTTTAATAAATGAACACTTTTTCTGTTACTACACTGACATCAGCACTGTTATGCTCAAGTTTTACTATTCAAAACTTGACGGCCATGTAAAGGAATACATTATGGACTATACAAGGCACAAAGGCAGAGCAAAATGTCACTGCCCAAGTTGTATTGCTTTGTTGTATTAAAATGCATATTGGTTGTGTCGCCTGGTTAAGCTGGAGTGCATTGATTGAGGTAAGGACTGAAAATAGGAGTATTTTCTGCTGATGACGTTTGATTGAATATCGTGTCTGGATATTGACAAAAAAGAGGAGCGCACGCCCACAGCCATCCACACACACACAGTTGTGTCCCTACTACATTACATTGAGTTACTTTCATTGCCTGGAGATTTATTCAAACCATAACTGCTTCTTGTGCGACACTGCCCTGAAACTAGCCTTAGCCTATAGGAATTTAATTATTTAAGGACAGCATTCAACATAACAGGACTGTCCAAAAATGTTCAGGTCCCCAAGACATGACCAACCACACATTCACACACACATGCACACACACATGCACACACACGCACCCACAGAGTATGCACTACACCAGTGGACCTTATATAGTTTTACATCATTACTGACTGAACTACAATCAATACCCAATTAACATGCTCTAAATATGGCCGCCAATGGGGCAGATACACTGCTTGTGTGACAGCCTATTCCATCGGACTACTGCATATGGCTTTGCAGGCTGTATGTCAGTAGGTGTTGGACCGTGCCTGGAGGTCTGGCGTTCCTCAGTGGAGAGGAGAAGTAGAATAACACATCTCTTCTTTGTGAAAGCTTGACGGGTGTTACCGGGTAATTATTCCCCCAGCTCCTTCCTGCAGTGTCACGCTATAGCGTCCCCCTCTCAAACAGCTGCTCTGCTAATTACCTCTGGTGGCATGTACAGTAGTCGCTCTCTCTCACTCTGTCTGTCTCAATTACCCATTCCCTTTCTCCAACTCTGCCTCTCCATATAGTCACAGTTAAGACAGACACCAAGCTGCGACTGAGGACCATCTCCTCATTTTATCTCATCGAGGAGTCATGTTCCTCTGCCAGCATGTGATAGTCAAATCGAAGCATGCCAGCAGCAGGACTCAGTGTGACATTGGCTCATAAAACAAACTCTGTAGAAAAAACATTTCTGCAATTAAGTATCTAGCCTTAGATGGAATGGACTTTGTGTGTGTGTGTGTGTGTGTGTGTGTGTGTGTGTGTGTTGCATTTTTGTGAGCAGACTGTGGTGACAAGCTAAGGCGACAGGATTAGTGCGTCCAGGCCTGTCATTCAAATAGAAAAATGCACACACACATATCACCTGCGATGCACACAAACACACGAGAACACCCATACGTCCTACACACGAGGGAATGAGTAGAGATGCATGCAGGTTAATTGACTTCTCTCATCGCTTTGAGGTACTCTGATGGAGTCAGCAAATTCAGAGGAGAAAGTAGTGGGTGAGGAGATACTAGAAGGATGCTGCTCTGTCTCTCTCTCTCTCTGTCTCTCTCTCTCTCCGAGAGGGGTTGAGTCAGAGGGATTATTAGACAGGACAAGGCCTCTACAGCTGTAGAGAGAATATGATAATGAAGTGTAAGGGAGAGAGGATTACATTATCCTAACTCTCCCATTTGTCTAATCCAGGTTCACATATTTGCATAACACACCTGAGTACTGCATTTGTCCCACCAGCACAACACTGATATGGATACAACAGTATAGTGCAGACTGTTTATGCAAACATAAAAGAATTGAGAATTGCCAGTAGGGGAGTCTTTGTAGCCAAAAAAAAATGCTGAATCAGAGTGTGCAGTTTGTACACTATTGCTTGTGTACGTGGGGAGTTTCAACAGTTTCAAATGAAACTGTATAAAGAGTACAGGTGATTTGAATTGTGCACCGTCTAAGAAGATAATAATAAGCGCAAATTCTATGATACAATATACACTGCAGTTATGCGTCATCTGTACAACACACCACACTTTCAATAGAGGCTTTTATTGTCTGCCATGTTGGCATTCAGGAAAAGAGATGGTGAAGTGACGAAGGACTCCAAACAACCCAAGAGATGCAGAGAGCATTCTGTGACTTGAAGATTTGTACAATAAGCTGGTAATTGGGCTTTAAATTTTGTCCTATAGCCGTCAGAGTTATGGAGCAAGTAAAAATCCATACCTGAAGACTTATCATAAACAGGCCAGCCCTCGGTGAGGCCTAAAACAGGAGAGAGTGTGTCAGACTCCATCGTCATTGACAGTGATCCAGTATCGGCATCTGCACCATTCACCTCTCTCCATTACCTTTGTTCCATCCCCCCTATCCATCCATTCATCCATCTATCCATCCATCCATCCTCACCTCATCTCCGCCCTGTCAAAGCAGCGGGGCCGTATGTCAGCCCAGCATGTGGAGGCACCTCTGCTCGTGTGTGTGTTATTTGTGTATGCGCTTGTATGTCAGGGCAGCGGTTGTATGTCATGGCCGTCTCCTGCCAGCAGAATCGTGTTATTGATTGGATGCATGTCCCAGTGCACTATAGCTAGCTGTGACTGATCACATACCGCACAGCGTGTCTTAGACAGGGCTGTCACCAGAACATTGGAGGACAGAGGGAAAAAGCAGCAGTAGTCGTTGACAGTTTGCGAGACTGAAGCAGCAGCTTGAAGGTTCACCCAAATCACACACAAAGAAAAAGTTTTCTTACTTCTAATGATGTTCAGCCATGCAGATTCTTTCTTTCAGTTTCATGTGTTGAGGTTTGAAGATATTCACCTGTAAGACTTCTGCCTCTAAAATGTACAGTGTGTGGATCAATGCCACGATTGCCAGGTGAGAAAATGTGCTGGATGAGTGTCTTAAGGAAAAAAATAAGTAAGACGAGGAGGGGAATGAAAAAAGCAAAGCCAGTGTGTGAGGGAGTGAGAGTCAAACAGGAGGAGGCATGCTGATATGAGGTGGTGCACTCAGACAGAGGCCTGATAGGCCTGAAGGTGAACCAATCAATTATTCTCCACCGTCAATAATTCAGAGTACACCAGGGGCTCTCTGCGTATGTGTGTTTGAACCAACACACAAACATGCTCACACACACGCACGCACGCACGCACACACACACACACACACACACACACACACACACACACACACACACACACACACACACACACACACACACACACACACACACACACACACACACACACACACACACACACACACACACACACACACACACACACACACACACACACACACACACACACACACACACACAGCGGCCAGGCCAGGCCAGGCCAGTGCACTGATTTGATTTAAGATGACCAGTCAATGTGGATCCAAGGCTTCAGAGGGCCGAGGCTTTAAATTATTGCTCGGCTTAAAGACAGAGGGGGAGCAGTATTTTCTCCTTCCCTGGCAAATCCCCCTTATACCAGCTCCCTCTCTCCTCTATCCCACTTTTCTACTCATCTTGCGCTTGGTCTCTTCCCTCTTGACAAGTCCCGAGCCAGCAATGGACAAATACCAGCCGCTTTTGGCTTACACCTTACACATGCTTTCTCTCTGTCTCTTTATTCCTGTTTTTATTCCTCTGTCTTTCTCTGTTTTTGTCTTTCCATATGTGTCCACACGCACACGCACACCATCCATTTCTCTGTAATTGAAAAGATGCCCTGGCTGTTTGCCACAGTACTAAAGTGGATCAGATGGCAGAGTATCCCTGAGGAAGTACATCTACAACAGAGAAAATTAAAGAGAAAATCCTCTCTCTCTCTCTCCCTCCCCCCTCTTTACCCCCATGTTTTTCGATTTCTCTCTCTCTTTCTCGCTCTCACTCACTCTCTCTCTCACACAGAGTCAAACACAGTGAGTAAGGCTGACTGTGACATTCCTAATGTGCCGGTTCTCTTTCTTCGCTCCAGCCCTCCATTACAATATGAATGGGCCTGTTAAAGTAGAATTGGACCATTTGTCTTGTGTGAGTTTCTTCCTCCCGACAGGAGGACTAGAAAATGACTCCTCGGCTATTCAATAACAGGCCAAAGTCTGAGGTCTCTGGGATTAAAGATTCGCTCTGTCCGTGCCTGAGACGACAGAAAAGCTATGACACTTCCTCTCATCAACAATCCGCCCACCAACAAAATACAGCGAACAGTCAACATTTTAAAACAATTAAATTAATTCCATCTCCTCAAAGTTTTCCCCCTCCTTTATTTTCAGTTTGCGCGAGAGCCGGGTGAGATCTGTGTCTATGTATTTCTGTTGACTTGTGCTCATGACAGTGAGTGACAGAAGTGAGAAGATGGTGAGGCAAAGGATGAGTGCTGAGCTATGAATTACAATATATTTAGGGCTATTGAGACAAAAATAAAGCATGTTAACACTAGGTGAGAGATGGAAGTGTGTAAAAACAAATCAACACAACCACCACCTGGCAGCTTTGCAGTGTTTATATCATTTAAAAATAGGAGCAAAGTCAATTAAACTGTGCGCAGTCATGCATGTCAGTCACGATCAGCAGCTGGATACCAGCAACCATGAAAAGGGCTGATAGAATTGGCTAATATGGATGAAAATTATATCATAATATTAAAAGAATTAAGTTCCAAATATTGATATGTCATGATCGCGATGGTCCAGTTCATTCATCTATAAAATTATGTAAATGAAAATGTTCCCATCAAAATCAACCTACATGGATGATAAAACATAAGATATTAATAACCCACTTGATCGTGTTTCTTGCTCAATTTGACTTTTTAGGAAAATATGCCCATAACTAACTTGGTGAGTCTAAAATAACAACAACAAAAAAGATCTGATGCTTGCAAATTACAAGATAACTTCCAAGCACTAAACAAAAATATCATCAGTTTTATATAAAGCATAAACCAACGTAAGGCTATGTTATGTGTGGAAATGCGTGTATGTTGTTTGCACATTTTTAACAACATCAGAGCAGTGGCCCTGTGCGTCTCGGTTCAGCAGAGAACAGGTCTGATTGGATTAAGACACTCTACAGTGGATTAGTCATGTCTGCTGTGCTGCTGGACACAAGGAGAGAGAAAGGGAGAGCAGTGTGTTTTGTGTGTGTACTTAAATCGCATTACATTAGGTACGTGTGAGTTTAATCTCATAACTGTGACAAAGGTTTTTTTCATCACAGCCAGTTTACGTGAATGGAATCCAAAGATAAATACTGACACTTTAATGGAGATTGGCATCTCATTTAGTTTGTAAATGTACCAAACATTCACCAGTGCACTGAAAATGCATCCTAACTACCATAATACATAGCTGTAAGTAATGTAGGCACAGCGCTGCCTCTCCATATTATATGGCAGACGGTATTCATCGGAACCATCGTTGAGATCATCAAACATCATGGAAAGTATGAAAAATGTTCTGCCGAGTTCATCAAATGCAGATTTAGTTGTCACATCGAAAAATGTGTGTTTGAAGCTGGTTTTAATAACTCATAAAACATGATAACCAACTCAGTTTGGAGTTCATGGCAGGTGGCTGACTGAATTTGAGCTCAGAGAGGGAGACGGTGTTTGCATGCAGACGGTAATAGCTTCTGACACGTAGACGGGACAAAGAAAAAGACTGAACTTTTAACGGGCTTGACTCTTTCTTTTTGTTTATATTTGTTACCATAGAAACCTAATAGACAAGTATTCCTGCCATCATCATGCCTTAAGGTTAAAGGTTGAAAGTAAGTTCTTTAAACATGAGATATTCTCCACGGGTAATTAAAATCTACCCCAGATGTTTTCACACTTTTACACATCAGTCAGTTACTAGCACATTTGAACATGACTTCTCTCTATTCATAGACAGTATATTATTTTCAGATAACATGCCACGGTTTCAATTTTAATCTCAAAACAATGCAGCAATGTGATAATGAATGAAATGTATTAAAAGATTGTCACGAATCTGCAAATGTAATTGTGATCTGCAGTGATTCTTTGTCCAAAGAAGCATTGCGTGTGTCAGTGGTAATAAGAAGTGCTGGGAGTCATTTTCTCATATGGAATCTACCTGACTTAATTTCAATGATTGTGACATAAAAAACACTGGAAAAAAACATTTTAAAGCAATAATTAATTCATTGTAATTTAATATTTTTTTTTGGGGGGGGGGGGTTGCTAATTGCAGACCAGTTAATGCAGACTAATGTATTACCATTACTTCTGCAAATCCACTAAACCTTCTCCATCTGTGACAATGTGGCCCATGTTTTGTTAGGTGATAAAGGGTGGGTATGTGTGTGTGTGTGTGTGTGTGTGTGTGTGTGTGCGCGCGCGCGCACGTGTGCGTGATTGAGAGAAAGGCAGGGAGTGGGTGAAGCGTGATATTCCAGTGCGCCTCATAAGCTGTAAACTGATATTGTCTCTGAATGCAAACCAAAGTGGAGAAGAGTAGACGAAAGGTGCGATTTGGGGAGGTGGAACAGAAGAGTGTGTGTGTGTGTGTGTGTGTGTGTGTGTGTGTGTGTGTGTGTGTGTGTGTGTGTGTGTGTGTGTGCGTGGTAAATCAGAGCAAAGCGTGGCTCCCAGTATGCAGCAGATTGCCTCAGCTCACACCACTGCCTCCACAAATTAATGCCATTGATTTTCTTTTGCCTGGTGTCCAACAACGCGCACGCATGCACGCCCCAGCTGATCAGAAGGTGGGAGGATAGTGGGTCTGTGGATCAAACTGCTGCAGGAGTCTTTACCGCCTCCTTTAACACATACACTCATACTTGTTCATTCATATACTTTGGGAGGAAATACTCTAACCTAAACCATCACAACTAAGAGCCTACTCTAACCCTAACCCTTTACCAGACTCCTTAAATAAACTTTACTTAAACTTATATCCGTTACCGTAAAACCAAGTCTTATCAGCCCTTTGAAGTTGAGAGGACCGGCAAAAATATCCTCACTCTCCCTAACTTCCTCACTGTGGAGGAAGTTAGGGAGAGTGAGGTTTAAAACTCAACCTGGTCTTCCTAAAGATTGAAACACAGACAGAGAAACTGTCAAACGTCCCTTAACTCAGGCACTGGCAGAGGCACAGAAGCAAACACAGTCGCACACAGCAGTCAAAGTGTTGGGTGCCTGCCAGGTGAATGAAGCCAGAAGCAGAGGGATTGTCAGCATTCTGAATACTGTGAAATATCTAAACAGAAAACAAATTGCATATTAGTATTAAGCCAGAAAACTGAGAGGACTCGTAGGGAGCATCTGACACTGACTGACATACAAATCAGAGGAAAAGAAAAGGGACTGAGAGGAGAGTGACAGAAACCTCAGTCTCACTCTCAGTGAGCTTCCTGATGAATGAAGTTGATTGCAGTAACCAGAGGGAAACAGGAAATTATTATTAACTTCCCAGCCAACTCTTAACCATATGTTCTCCTCTACTGCATCTCCAGTGTCATCCATCATCGTGGCCTCTTCTTAAGATCAATTCACACCATCAACAGACACAGATGAGTCATCTGGAGGTGGAGTGGGGAGGAAAGAACCAACAAAACGAAATTTCATGTATTTCTATTCCGATCCTTATATTCTTTGCCGGATGTGATCCTTTATTATGTATGAAGGACCACAGGGACCTGGAAATCGTAATAAAGCATTTATTTTGTAATTTGATAATTATTCAATTCCGTTTCTTGTAAAAACAAGCCTACATGTTTTTTCCATGTAGGCTTGAAGGTACAGGGTCAATGTGATTCAATTGATGCTTCTGCCTCCTCCGCTGTCAGATGGTAAAATGGCTGCTCTGCAGAGGCCATAAACACAGTTACTTCCCTGCTAGTCTGGTGTGAACCATTTTATTGGGGCGGAGTACACAGTCAGCAGAGTTTATCAACCAGTGTCTCATCACTGTGCAAGGTCACCCATTCTCAGAGACAGTACAGTGTGCGAGCGTGTGTGTGTGTGTGTTTTACAGCAGTCCCAAGTCTTGGAAACCTTGGAACGCGAGCGAAACGGACCAGTGCAGCTGTAACAATAAGGCAGCCTGTTGAGCATTGAAAGCTACAGTTGTTGCAGTCGGTCTGATGTACACATTCACACATAAACACACACACCTGCCATCTCTAATTATGATTTATGCCCTGCCTGTAAGGCAGGCATGCATAAATGTGGCAGTCACAAACACACACACATTCACACATAGCTACAACACACAGTAATGCTGAATCTTCCTCTCTCACACACACACACACACACACACACGCAGTCTTCTAAAGAAGAAATAATGACAAGATGGATATGTGTGAACATCATATTGAAAGCTGGGATGAATGAGGGTTGAGGAAAAATATGAAAAACCATGGAGTGAGAGAGAGAAAGAGAGCGAGAGAGCAAGCGCATGTTATCTCCCTGTTGACTAACACGGTCTAAGCTCATTTGCCATATACTATCTCTGATACTGTAGCAGTCCAATCTCTCTCTAGATATTTCCTTGGAGGAAAAACTGCTCATTTTGCTCTCCTCTTAACGCAGAATACACTAAGCTCCTGGTCTTATTGAAAACACATTTCTCACTTTGATCCTCTCTCTGCAGTACGTGTGTGTGTGTGTGTGTGTGTGTGTGTGTGTGTGTGTGTGTGTTGCATGCTGCTTCTTGCGGGACTAAAAGAGAAAAGACTTGGGTGAAGTGGCATTAGGCATTGAGGCATCAAAAATCAAATCAACTTTAGGGAAGATGCAAAAGTAAAAATGTGCATATATTGTATAAACACAGTAGTGTGCACACATACAAGCACACAGACTCACTGCTGATGAGATCTGGTCTCAGTCAGGAATCCGAGCGGGTCTTGGAGACTTCATTCATGACGTCTGGTTGGTGTTATGAAAAGGATTGGAACGACTTAAACTTTCCTGTTCAATTACCAGTAAGTCAACTGAGGAGACGGGAGATATTTGTCTTGATCATTATTTTCAGCGATGCAGATTTAGATAATCTACAAGGCCATATCATTCTGCTCACACCAGCCTCTAACTAAAATACACAACGTGTCTGTAGAAGTTTCTTCTTTACAACAATAAAAATGTAAATTTTCTGTTGTTTATTTCAATCCATCTGTCCGGGGTTTTTGTCTGTGATTATCAAAGCACTAGGTGCCGTGTAGCAGTATAACAATTGTTTATGAATTAATTTCCAGTTCAATTCAAGGTGACAATTTTACTTGGTGACATATTCCAAATTAGGGTGCTTCAAGGGCCAATGTGTCCTCAGTACCGATGTGTTAGATTAAATGAATCTCTTGGAGCTATTGCACTGCCTTAAGCTATAAAAAAATAAATACTGCAATATGACACAAAAGCATCAGTAACAACAAGCATCAGTATGACTGGTAATTTTGTTGTGCAAAGCATTGCCACCTAAAATAGCCTGATGTTTGATGTGGAAGCGACTCAAATGCACAAGACAACATTCTGATGTCACTGACGATTTCACCCTATCATCAAAGACGAGTATCTAAAAACATGGTTAACAAGTAACAGTAAGTGCAGCTCAGGCATATCCTGCACACACACTGACCTTGAACCATCAGCTCCAAAAGTTAATCACCTGGAGATACACTCCCAGGTAATGTCCCCTCACAGTTTGTCCATGAACCGCTAAGTAATTTTGTCCACACACAGACAGGGGTGAGAACAATACCCTGCTTGCTAGGCTATAACAGCACGCGGGGGTGATAAATGTGAGGTTAGGGTTGGAGCCTCGAGAACCACTCATCCGAGATACCATAGTCAACAATGCACTTCCTTGGGTCCTCAGGAACCCAACATTTGTTGTCAATCGTTTGAGGGGTTGTCGAGAAAATCCAAGGACAGGCGGATAGATTTCTCTTTTAGTAGGATTTAAGCTGACACTAAGCACGCTGAATTCAGATAACCAGGTGCATGACATCATTCAAAGTTTAGTGGTTTTGTTTGTTCAATGGCTGAACATTTCCATCACCCGTAAGATGAATTTTCAGTTAAAGAATGATCTAAATCCGTCTTTCCTGTTGAAAAGATTTGAGTTCTTCCTAATTACTGTCTATTGGAAGTTCAGATGTAGCACAGGCTTCATTCTTTAATATTCGGCAACGTGAATTGAACGTGATCCATTTTAAATGGGATTTGAGTGCAGTCTCTGAGGTTTCAGAGAAATATAAATTATCACCCTCTTACCGCTGTGCGTAAAGATACAGATGGTGAACTTTGAATGTGTTCTTTCTTTCTAAGATTACCGTGTCAGTGGGGAAATTAGAGAAAAGAAACTGACTGAAATTGCACCATCTGTATCTTTACAGTTGGTGTCAAGGGGGTTATTTAATTGAGGCAATTTAGACCATTTGAAACTGGGTGAATACATTTACAAATTAGGTTTTGCTGTCATTTAAATCACACACCTTTGCTCCACCATGGTGAGTATGGTTATAGTATTGCTTGTAGTAAATCACTATAACCAGTAGTAGACCAGACAGATAAACTACAATTCAAAATTTGATTTATTCCTAAACTGTTCATTTCCTCATTTGAGTAAATTCTGAATTCAAGCTATTTCAGATTTTCAAGGTATTTAAATAAGCAGCAGGTATCATCTAACATGATGACAATTGCGAGGTCAAATTAGTCACTCCCTTAAGCCAAGCTCACAGCAGGAACGGAGCGTTGTAAAAGGGGACTTTTTTTCTTCTCTGTTTTAGTGTCAAAACAAACTCCACAGGGAACACTTCTTTTCGATGCCACAGCCACGTCAGCCTATCCTCTTTCCCCAACTCTACTTACTGCCTGGCTTTCCTATTCATTTCCATCTGCTTCCCCCTCCTGTCAGTGCCTCTTCTTTCGTGCTGTCGTCTGTCTTGGTGTCCTCCTTGCAGAGTACTAGTGTCCTTGCAACCCCCTCTAAAGTCCCCACACAGGGAGAGTTGGAGGCAGTCCAAGCCCAGTCCCTTGAGTCCTAGCTGGGTGACTTCCAGCCCCACTCCCCAGGCTTTACTCCAGGCCTGTGGGCCTGAGAGCTGGCAGCTCAGCTTGTCGGAGAGATTAACCGCAAGTGGCAGCTATTGTACAAAACATACACAAGCACACACACAACCACAAATTCCTTTTACTGCTTTTGTTTAACAATGATGAAGACATGAAAGAGTATCAAGCAGACTGTAATACTGAAATATCAGCCTCAAAAACTGTGCGTCAGAAAGTGACGACAGTCCAAAATGTTTTCACTCCATAACGCACGCACGCACGCACGCACGCACGCACGCACGCACGCACGCACGCACGCACGCACGCACGCACGCACGCACGCACACACACACACACACACACACAGCCTAAAAATACTTCTGTTCAGTATGTCATGTATGTGCTCATGCAAAAAACAACATTGTAGAACACAACACTAGCTACATACAAGCAATAAGTTGAGTGGAAATGCTATGTACACACTAGACATACACGCACAGTCAGAAATATAATCCCCCAAATAAACCCAGCAGCCTGGGGACAGAGATGGTATGATGGCAGGAGAGATAAGAAAAAGAGGAAGACAGCAAAGAAAAGCATGTGAGCTGCTGTGTCCCACATAAATGCATAACACACACCCTCTCTCGTTCACTGCTCTTCTCCTCCCAGATTACCCCCCCGCCAATTTCTACAGCCCTCTTCACCCTTTGTCTTCTCCCCCCTCCCCCCCCCCCAACTACAGAATCCCAACAGCAGCTCACAGGAGAGGTGGCACACTTTGTGGATAAATTTAGAAAAGAGGTGCAATCCCAAGGCCGGCACAGAAAAGAGAAAAGTAGAGACTGATCACATGCATACACACCAAAAGTCTCAACATATTCCTGGCACATGAAATGCTGCGTAGGGTTTAATAAAAAAAACACAGATGGGGAATTTCTGCATGGTTTTACAGTGATCTTAGGAGGGAGAAACTGTGAGAAGAGAAGAGGAAGGGGACACGTCACACTCTTCTGTTCAATGGGTGGGAGTTGTGAGGTTAAACTTAATGACAGAGCTGACTGGACCCCCTGAAGAAATGGAGAGAGAGTGTGTCGAGTGACTTTGGGATGATGGGTAGACTGGTCAAAGGAGGAGGGAAAGTGACTTTGAGGAGGAGAGGGGACACTTGGCTCCTCGAGTTGCACGGTTCAAAACTCATCTCATACAGACGCTTACTCATATCCACGGAAGGATGGATGCGCGCGCGCGCACACACACACACACACACACACACACACACACACACACACACACACACACACACACACACACACACACACACACACACACACACACACACACACACACACACACACACACACACACACACACACACACACACACACACACACACACACAGTGTGCAACAGCCTCTGCTTCACTGCTCAACCCTGAACAGCCTCTTTCCTCCCTTATAACACCCCACGCCGCCCTCCATCTCTCCCCTCCCTTTTCTTATCCAATCTTATTATTACAATCTCACCTCTCTTCTCAACCGTTGCCCCGTCCCACTACTCCTCTCCCCACCGAATCTGTTCAACTATCCCACCATTCATCACAAGTGCATACATTTTACTAAGGGTGGCCAGGGGGAAATAAAAACTCTCCATCCTGGCTGGTTTAGTTGCATCCTCTGCCTGCTGAACCGCACATGGCTCTCAATGACAGGTTTCCAGGATCTCACCGCCATATTAGCACATCAAGCGAGTGGCTGACTGATAAACCTATTTACTGCATATGGTTTATTAAGAGATACATTGAGACAGCACCCTCCACTCATTTTTTAAAATTTAGGATAAGTTTTAATAGCAGTTTACCATTTAAATAACCACAGGTGATATTACCCAGCAACCATGAAAATTTGGTTTAGGACATTTTCCGGAGTTTGTCTTTCACAGATGATGAACGCAGCAGGAGATCGTCCGAGTCCGACACATTCTCAACGACGTCTGGGTTGAGCAGCAGGAGGGAGGACAAGGCATCATGTTTTGTTTACAGTCATCAACACGGCTACTTTTATGTTGTGACTTTTCTGGAGAGTTTTCCTGCTGTATTTTACACATTTTACCAGGGAGCTGGCAGGAAACGCTCCGCACAATGTCCAGAGCAACATTTGCAGACATTTGCATCATCTGTTTGTGTACAAACTAGTCCCAGAGAGAAAGGTTGGTTTAGGGGAAGGTGTGGGGAGGAGAAATCTACGATCTAATTCACGTTTCATGCCACTGGTATGCCTACATTCAGGATTCACTTGGGTGTCATTCAGAGCTGGAGGATGTGTGAACCCTGCAGGTTTCACTGTAAAGTATGGGAAATGAAAATGTTGCTGTCTAGCTGTTTATTGTGAGCAAATATCTCCAAACCATAGTGTGGCTGCTAGTTAAACCAAGATGTCTAATCTATTGCTGCATCATGTTTAATACAGACGCTGCAACATGTTGGTGGAGGTTATGGAGTTGTCTAAAGGGCACTTGGACCAAGTGATGAAAGTAATGTAACTCAGTCACAGAGCAACATTATGTGTCTCACACAACAATGTTTAAACCTCAGTATCATGTGAGCAAAATTCAAACCACTGAACATTAAAAAACATTCAACTGTTGTCAGCACACTGTCTGGGTTGTGGGTGGCTATTAGGCAGTGTTAAAGATTGTGTGTATGTGTCTTTGTGCTTTCATCTGACACAGCCACTCTGACAAATAATTAATGTAATACAGTTTGGATTCAGAGTCTGCCTTGTCATGGTAATGTGTTTGAAAAGCTGCTAGTCAAAGCAATTAGAGTGATAGACTGAGCTTCATAGCTTCAAACACAAGGCACTTCACACAGCAAATAGGACTCTTCTCGGTTGAAAAAATAGAATTTAGTCACATTGCAGCAAGCTAATATTTTCAATATGGACTGCAAAGTCAGAAGGGTTGGCTGATTACACAACGTACAAACAAAAACAGCTACCCAGCAATAGATATACACCCTTATATAGTGCTTTTGATTTCGACTGAGCTGCAAGAAAGAAGAAATTAATAAAATAAAAATGTTGACAAAATGTAACTAAAAGCAAGCGAGCAAGACTGAAGGAAACTCAATTACAATATTTCAAAATAACGCTTGAATGTGGTGTGACTGAGTGAGACAAACTGTAGAGTGGGGGGGGGGGATGTGGAGAAGAGGGATTACTTGCACTTTGCTTTTGACAGACTCGCTGTAGGAATAAACACTATTGGGAGAGGTGGGGATCAATAGTCTCACTGCTACAAACACGCACACATGCACACCGAGAGCCTGGCTCCGATCAATACTTCTGGTGCAGCAGCGTTCCAGTAAACAACATTAATGAACACACATTTGTATCCAGCAAATCTCTCACCAAACAAATCACTGCATACTGTAAGGGCTCACAAACGGTGAGTGTGTAACGGACGTGTGACAAACCACCTCAACGCTCAGACACCTGCTCTCAGAGTAAACACACACATTTTATACAAGATCCAGCCATGGGAAGAGGTGATACCAACTACGATAAGCTTGTAATAACTACAGTATATCAATTCTAAATCTGACCAAAAGTTATACACCTCCAAAGTATTTGATGACAGATTTAATTGATGAAGAACAGACAATATCAGTAACTGTAGATATAATACACAAGATGCCAAAGGAAAGTCCATGTGCAGCCCTAACCAGCCTTGATGCAGAACAGGCTTTTGATTTTGGGGGGGGTTAATTGTGATTTTTTCATCAAACACTGAAAAGATTTGGCTTTACAAAAGATTCAGTTCCACGTCTCAAAGCAATTCACCAGCAACCTTCTGCACGAGCAAAGGTGAATGGTTCCTTATCAGAGAGATTTGTGTTGGGGAAAGGAACGAGACAGGGATGTTGTCGTAGTCCAACCCTGTTTGCTATCTATATCGAACTACTGGTCCAAGTGATCCGTCAAGATAGGGAACTGAGGGGAGAGACTGTAGGGGACAGGAAACTAAGGTTTGGCCTTTTTGTAGATGACGTGATGATATATCTTATGGATGCTGACAACTCCTTTGTAAGGATGATGGAAATCAGAGAAATGTAGTTACTATGCAGGATTTAAACTGAATAAATCAAAAACTCTCCCATTCAACTATGCACCTTCATGAAACAACAGTATAATATTGAAAATATTTTGATATTAAGTAAATATCTTGGGATGTAAATGAGAAAATAATTCTCAATGTTGTATGGGGCTAATTATAATCCCACCAATCAAAACATAAGGAAACACAAAGATGGTCCACACACCCAGTGGATTGAAGAAGTAAGATAAATGTGGTGAAAATGAACATTTCGCTGAAGCTATTTATTCCTATAAATGTACCAAAACAAATGAGAGGGTGGGATGAATTTGTATCTGCATTTATTTGGGATGGGAATAAAACCAGAGATATGTTATCCTGAAAGTGATGAAAATCTAAGAGTACAGATACAGTACGGCAAAGACCATTACTTGTAAAAACTTGTACTGTTGTATCAGATTTTATGAGTAAGCCTGTAATGCCTGAGTATGGGCACTTGGACAGGTTCGTAGGTTTTCAAGGTCACACTGAGTGACCAACATACTTGGACTTCCTGCATGGACACAAGACTAATTGTGCATATTCATATGGACACTTACCAAGGCTCAGGGCAAAATAATCACACACAATCAGGATATAAATGTGTGCCAAGAAATGAAGCAACATTTAACACACTAGAAAGAAGTGCACAAAGACACATGCTACACACACACACACAGGTGGAAGCCCAGCAGAGAGAAAAAATATTGGAGTGTCATGCAGGCAGGGAGGTGTATGGCTGGAAGATCTGCTGAGTGGGAGGGTGAGAAAAGCTTAAATGCATTTACACAGTGTCCAGGAAAACACATTGCACAGAGCAGATGGGGAAGGACAACCTGACCGACTCCACATCTCTGTCACGCCCTGCTGATTCACTCCATCTTAAAGAGAAAAGCATTTCGGAGCCAATTTCTATTGCATGCACAAAATAAGTGTCCTCCACACAATAGCCAATCTAAAACAAACAGAGAACCCATTGCCTTTTCAAATAATCTGCATATCCATAGTTGTTGAGAAGAAATTTCCATTTAGGGATTTAAAATTAGATATTCATTCAGTAAGATATTGTATCTCCCACTAAAGAGAGACAAATTATCAAAATCAGAGTAGAAATCAAAATTATCTCTTGAGCTTTACTGTCAATTAAAATCCAATTTTACCATGCATAAGCCTATTTTCTATTTGGAATTCTCAGCAACACACATTTAGCTCTGAAAAAACAGAGATCTATTTGGGTCTAATTATAGGTGTACCAGCTTGTTTATGAAAAAAAGTAATATATATATATAAATTTTATTCATGTGTGTGTGTGTTTGTCTGTATCTGCCTCTTATGTGCACTGTGACATGACATTATCTGGACAGCAGTTCATTTTTCATAAACACAACACTGTCTTGGGCTCCTCTGATTCAATTAAGAGTGGGATGTGAATATTAATAGGCGTTTCACCTGGCAAGCTGACAAGGAGAGACTAATGTATTCTGCTAATGATACAGAGTTTGCTGCTTTAGTAGAGTGACTGTGAAGGTGGAAAATCAGTGGAAATTAAATGTTTGTTGGCTGGCGTTCAAATTAACTCTCCTCTGTGTATACAGTCTCACTCTCACACACACACACACGCTTCAGTAAACCCAGATGTGCACCAGTTAAGAATCACTAGACCGGTGCATGCATACAGCACAAAAAGAAACAGGGATAGTCGCTCTATAACAGATGTAATGACGCGGTTTTCACCTTATCTGCCCAACAACGTGAAAGAGACGATGCAATACACACACCTGTGTTTTGCTTGAGGAGAAGTCTCATGACGCCGATCAATAAATAAGGAACTTTCCCTTTCTAAATCATCTTAATCTCTACATAACTGAGTAGCAGCTGCTCTGCTTTTAAAGAAAACTCTTACTTTTGAAAATGTCTCAGTCAGTGTTGAGCAAAACCTTGAACTTCAGCTGTTGTGTGATTGTGAGAAAAAAGTAAAGCAGACCTGAATGCAAGACAACAGTCAGTTCAATGAGTTAAACGGAAATTAATGGAGACAAAGGCTTATATACATCAGAAGGTCGGCACTGGTTCTGTTAGAGATGGTGATGCAGAAGACAGGAACAGGTAACAGTTCCCATCCCTCCAAAACAAACAAAATAATTGATGGAGGCAGGATTCAAAGACACAAAGAAGGACAAAGACCATCAGTAAAGCGGTGTTGTGATGTACTTTTTCCAATTCATGTTTGTGGAAAAGGACAAAACACTCCTTAGACCTACAGGATCACAAAGCTCTTAAATGTCCAGCCGGTTTGAGAGATTGAAGGAACTGACCTCTCATGTAGGATATAGGATTAAGAAGAATAAGAATATAAACAAACAGCTGCAGTTAGTGGAGGAGCTGGGCAGATGAATATCAGGAGTCACCTGGGGCTGCACACAGGTCCTGGTAAAGATGCAGATGCAGGTAACATAAAAACAGGTAGAGGTCATGTTTATGTAAACGTCAAATTAAAGCAGAGCACTGTAATGGAGTATTTTCTATTTCAGATTGGTTTGTACTGACCGACAGAACCTGAAGAACAAAAATGTGTGCAACTGCAGGCTGTGTCCAAGTAATTAAGGTCTGGACTGTAGAATTATTTGTTTGACAAAACTCACTCCGAAAGGAAAAAGTTATTAAAATGAGTTTATAAAAGTTACATAATAATTCTAATTATTATCCACTTCAGGGTTTTCCATGTGTTAAATTTCCATTACTCCAAAAACTCTCCTAAACTTAACGGAAATTCAGTTTCCTCATTTCAACTGAATTGCATTGAACTCATTTCAACTGGAGTGATGACTTGAACTGAACTAATCAGAGCTGTATTAAGTCTTTTCAGGGATGCAGTGTCAACAGTTTATCCTCTTCAGAAACAACTGACGGCGCGACTTGTTATTACAGCGAAATACAAAGGGATTGAGCGTCTCTTGCCATCCCTCGTTTCCCACTCTGTCTTCACTTCCTTTTATCTTTGGCTTTCCGTCTTTTTCTCTCGCACAACCTGACTCCCTGACTTAAATGTAATGCTATTAATCAAAAACTCCAGAGGAATCACCCAACAACATTTTACAAGAACGGACAAAAAAGTGAAGGCAGAGGACAGAGAAGGAGGGAAAGTGTTGCCAGCAGCAGCTCGCTTACTAAATAAAGACCACTGGATGTTTTTTTCTGTTTAGCATCTTCCAGAAGATGTGATTCAAAGCAAAGGATCATAAGTCCACATTAAAACATTAGCAATTTCACCAATGCAAAAATAAAACGCATTCACTGTGCACAGACTTGTTTAATGTGTGGAGTGCGTTCAAATCTTAAAATAAACAAAATGTTAATTACAATCAATGTCTTTTTCACAGAGATACATTATCTCAATCTTTTGTGCGTCCCCACATCCATAAAGCCCTGGTTGTGTAATGCGCTCCCTCATTTGATTTTCTCTGATCCTTCTTCTCACAGCAGCTGTAAATTACATTTTAAACAGTCAGCACAGGACTGAAACAGGAGGCTGGTGTTCATCACCCTGCGCACCGGCACAGCTGAGAGCAAGATATTGTTTTCATGCCTATCTGTGTTTGTGTGTACAAAAAGACTCAACATTGCATGGACGGATTTTCACCAAACTTTGTGGGAATATTACTAGGGATGGTATCTCCAGGTTATTCATTTTTGTAGTGGATTGGTTGGGGGGATGACACATTCATACAGCATGTGAGAGAAGAGGCAGTGGTCTGCCTGCCTGCTCTGAACTGTACGCTTGTCATGTGAACTCTCACAGCCAAAGTGGTATGTACAGAGTTTCTGCCTGCCTTCCGAGGACTGTAACAAATTTGTGGGAGTTTAAACGGGCCGCCGACGTGGGCAGGATTTCTCTTGGTCCTGCAGATGGTCAGTTTTACCTTAGTGTGTGTGCGTGTGTGTGTGTGTGTGTGTCGTCCTACATCCAGTGTGTATTTAATAAGTAAAGCAGACCGTGGGATGAACGAGGGAATCTCGTGCCTCATATTTCCCTGGCACCTCACACAGCAAGACAGGCAGCTAGGTAAAGCTACCAGCTTCTCCTCACTTTCACACATATCAAGCTAAATTTAATCTCACATTATACTGGAGGTGCAGAGAATAAATATCACTCATTGGCAAAAATGCAACTCTGTGTGAACTGCCACTCAGAAATCCTTGAGGGTACGTTTGCATACACGTGTGTGTATATAAAGTCTGCGCCTGTGAGGGTGTGTGTGTCTAGAAGATGGCATCAGTTTGTCACCTTGTTGTCTAATTATAGAGGTTAGATGGTCAAAGAATAAGAGATTTCAAATACTGACTGTAAAGCCTTTTTCACCATCGACTTTTCATCCAGCTTGAGCGCAATAAACAGGCAGACGGGTAATGATTGGCAAGGAGGGGAAAGAACACATGGAGAAAGGGGGTGCAGGGGGCTGTGGGGTGAAGTAAGTGTGAAAGGAAGAGGTGGGGGATGAAGGGATGGTGCGATAACTAGAAGGAAGGAAGGAGTTTTACCATTCCACTGGGTCTCATTAATCCAGCCTAACCAGATAATATATTGCTGAGGAAACACTTATATGATATCCTGCACAACATGAGCGGATGGGCATGTGTGCGTCTGCGTGTGTGTGTGTGGATAAACTTCCCTATGAGCTACCCACGACCTGGCAGTGGTATTTTTATAGCTTCCTGTGCATTCAGGTGCAGGATGGAGGAATGAGTTTAGTTATTGTCAAGAGGATTTCCTTCTGAGAGACAAAGTGAGTCACAGTCGTTCCGTTTGTGTTTTGCCCATGGATAGAACAAGACAGTCTGGATGACCCTCTGTTTGAACATGGTCCTCACGCTGTCTAGATAATCTGTCTGGAAACATCCCGTCCAATCCTGACCCTGGAGGCAAGGCCATCTGAGTGAGAAACATAGAGAATGAAGGAGGAAAAGATAGACAGCGCCCCAGAGAGCAGGAGACAGATAGAGACAGAGACAAAAGAGGCTGAGTTCCTCTTGCAAGTCTCTTGAACACTGATTCTCCTTTGTGACAAAACTCTCTTTCATCTTCCTGTATGTGAGTTTTTCTCCCCGTCCCTCACATAAACACACAACAGTCCTGAGGTGGCCGAGCAAGGCCAAAGAAGACAAGGATGCAGATAAAGATCTTCACAGATTTCCATGTGTGCAAAATGACAGGCAAGTTAATTACACACTAGCCACCTTGTTCTGAAACAAGCAAACCCAGAGGCCAATATACATAACTAACCCATATCATATTTACAAATACATGCATGAACACACACCACACTTTGTTCTTCCCAGGCTGTACCCTTTCATGTTAGAATGATTGGCCTTATTTGTGGGGAGTCAGTCCCCTGCTGAGGTTGACTTGGACTGAACCAATTCAGTACAAAGCTGGGGGAAGGGAAGAAGAATTCTTGATGACAGATGAGAGATGTGTGCTGATACCAGTTTGTGGGGAAGGGAAGAGATCGTAGATGGGAAAACTGGGGGGTTAATGAGCTGGAGCAAAGAGAAGAACGAGGGATGGAAAGATGGTGATGGGGGATGTGGAGCAGATTTGTTTTGCAGTGATCCTGCACCAGCCTGATTCATTGAACACGGTAGGGAATGACCCTTTAATTCTTAGCCAACATTCAGCGCGCACGCACGCACGCACACACACACACACACGCACACACACACACACACACACACACACACACACACACACACACACACACACACAAGATCACCCAGGGAGAAATGTCAGAAGCTAGTTCATATTCTGCATGTCTGCAAAATTTTTTTAGAAGAGCCAACAAAGAGAGAAGAAAAATCTGTAAATTAATAAAGAATATAAAAAAATGGCATAGTATGATGTAGAAATGTAGATGTGGATGATGTAAATGTATTAATGATGTAAAAATCATAGAAAATTTCATATAAATTTGCATGAACAATACTTACAATTATTCTAAATTTATAATTTAAAAACGTTGACAAAAAAATCTGGTTAAGTGACATTTCATGACATAAAAAAACTGTAGCCTACAAACCCACATAGGTTTAGAGGGCATGAAATGGTTGAAAGATGACCCAATTAATAACAGCACACACACACAAACACACACACACACACACACGTGTACGCCCACATACGTACACACAGATGTATGTTTAGCAGGCATGTAAATGTTCAGACCAGACCCTATTAATTCAGCTCATTTAGCCCCAGTCCAGCCATTAAATATAAGCCGGCCCCAAAGCTCACAGTGCAACACCATCTCAACCCCCACACTGCTGTCTATACACACTCTCTCTCTCTCCTCTCTCCTCTATTATTTATTTATTTATTGCCCATTTTTCTGCCCACAGCCTGAAAAAAAAAATAAAGATTACTAAAGTCTAATGTCACCAAATACAGTTTAATAACCCAGCCAAAATACCAGGGCACACTGCCAGAATCACAGCTTACATTAGTCATTTAACAGGAAAAGATGTATTAAGAATGAACCATTAATGTTTTCAAACCAAGCAAGCAAAACTTTGGATTTCTACAGTGCTGCTCATACGAATGTGATGAAAGACCAATCAGATAGGAAATGAGAGACAGAGACTGGGGGTGGGCGGGCGTTGGGGACAGCACCCGTAGACACAAATTAGGATTAGAGGAGTGTTCATCCTCCTTCTCTGCTCTTTCATTAAGGCACCTCTGAGGTGTTTTTAGAGCCTGTTGGAAATAAGCCGATTTTCCTGCTCAGGAGGGCTCACCCACTACACATTAACAGTACCCAGTGTGTCACACAAGCACAGACACACACACAAATTACTCTCACTGCCAATCATAGTGCAGTCAGCAGCAGTATCTGCATACAGAGTCACTGACTAAATGAGAAAAAGTACCAAAAAAAAAATGTCACAAGGGGCCAAGTCTTATTTTGATGCAGAACAACTGATGTCAATTCAATTAGTGTGAAGGGAGACAAGAGCATGGGGGCCTTATCTGTGGCCTTTGGACTATCTGTGAACTTTATTCAGATAGTGCTGGTGAACAGGGAGCAGACGATTAATATGCGGAGGGGTAATGGAGACAGAGGCAGTAGAGCTGTGAAACCCGGATAGTCATGGAGATAAATTAATAACTAAGATAAGACCCACACACAAGTCATACACTGGCACATTCCAGCTACTGACACGCTGCACTCAGGGCATCACATTCATCTGTCCCACCCCATCCACAGAGGGAGAGGAGAGGACAGAACATTGAAGTGAGGCGATAGGGGAGAGGCTGCTGTCCTCTCCTTTTCATGAGGCCTCAGTTGTAAAGAAATCTCTTCTTACAGATGCTTCTTGTAGCCCAAAGGAAAGAAAGAGGAGTGGGAAAAGAGAGGGGAGACAGAGCTAAAGACTGCAGAGTGAGATGGATATTGACACTGTGTGGGACAGTGAGACAGTGTGGAGGTAGAGACTGTCTGGAGGAGCAGGCATATCGGACCAGAGGACACTGTGAGGTACTTATGATAAAGTGGCACAGCGGGACTGAGCTGTACGACAGTATAAAAGCTAAAGCGGTCTCCAATCTGAAACAAACAGCAGGCCTGACCTGAGGTCTGCCAGTAGGACGACACACTGGGAGGAGGCAGTTCAAAGTCAGCTCTCTGAAAATGCACAACTAAAGAGCTGCAGAACAGAAAACAAGATAACCCAGATCAGGCTTCACACAGCACCGGGGCAACAGTGGATATTTATTCATGACCACCAAATATCCTACAGTATTCGGTATGCTGCTCTCAATGTGGCTGTATCACAGTCACACACAGTCACACACACACACACAGTCACACACACACACACACACACACACACACACACACACACACACACACACACACACACACACACACACACACACACACACACACACACACACACACACACACACACACACACACACACACACACACACACACACACACACACACACACCAGCCGCCTGAGCGTTTCAGCACCACAGACAGCTCCGATCCTGTGGTGTCATCTCAACGCAGCGTTTCCCAGAGTAACTCCCATCCTCACAGTCTCTACTTTATCTCTGCTTAAATGTATGGTTGGTTCAGATGCACCAAAACATAACATCACAATGTATAAAGTACTGACTTGGGTCAGGTGTGCAAGTGTAAAGAAACAATAACTTGCTTGAAAGACCTATGGCAATGATGTTCACTCAGTCATTCGGAATATAAAGAAGGTGGAACTTCAAACAACTTTTAATATACAAGCATTTATGAATGTGTGTTTTTCTGTGCTTTTAGTGTTTGTCTACTAGAGAACAATACTCCAACGCAGTGCATGATAAGACTGGAGATATCTATTTGTTGAGCGGTTGGGCCTACGTGAGTTGACTACGTGCCTGCCGAGACATCCTGAAATGATAAGTGTGTGTATGTTAGCGCACGTATGCATGTGAATGTGTGTGAGTGTGTGTGTTTATAGACAGAAGACTGGAGTTGGGTAAAAGGGCAATTGTTAATTTACTTTTGATAATTTTTAGTTTAACACTATTTAAAGATTTTTCAACCACTGCCATTCAGCCAAATCGAGGGATTTTAATATGTCTAAACACTACAAATGAAGTTAATTATTATTTACTACATGAACTAGTCTCAACTCGCCTGCACCCCTCTGGAGTGCAGAGGCCTTGTGGTGTAAAAAGAAATTATCAATATAAATGTTGTATTTACTATGCAAAACTTCCTGTTTAACGAGTCCAATAGAAAAGGAGTAAGACTGTGCTATCAGAAAACAGAGCGATGGCAGCTCACCATCAAGGCTTAGGAAAATACCAAAGGAGCACAGTGTCTGATAATGCAAACCCTCATTGGGGTCTTTAGTAATCAAACATAATTATCCTTGTCACAGTGTTCTCAAACACACTGATAATCACATTCCCATGCACGCGTGCACACACATGCACACACATTATGGACGCACTAATCCTGACAGCCAACATGGGGATCTTTCTATTGATTCTGTTGCTCTCCTTTATTAAAATGCAGCCCCATGATAGCTCGTTGGTTTTAGAGTAAATGTCCCAATCCTGAGACACCCTGCTCTCTACTGTCCATGTGCCCTTTTTACCCTTATATCTCCCACTTCCTCCTCCTCTACATGTCTCTAGTGCTTTTTGTCCCCTCGGCTAGCATCATCACTTTCCATCTCCATAAATCTGGCTCTTTTTTCCACCCATATCTGCTCTGCTGATTGAGCCTTTCTTCCAGCTTTTCAACCCCCCAAACCCTCTTATTCTCTTTTTCTTTTCCTATCCTTTTCCATTTCCAGCTATCTTCTTGCCATCCATCACCTCCCCCTCCTCGTCCCTCTCTCAAGGCATTTAGCAGCTCCCCCAGTGTGTAAGTCGGTCAGTCAGTCACTAGTGAGTGGAACAGTAAAGTACCTGCGCAAATGTCATCAGCATCAACTCTGAATCTCAATCATCTCAAACTGGATAAATGCAGGAGGGAGTAAGGGGTTGGAGCTCTGAGATAAAGTTGACAGCACACTTCATCGGATGAAGGGGGGGTGGTGAATTAGATTACATTTTCCCCATGTCATTTCATTTTATACCCCCTCCTCCACCTCTTCTATCCACAAGCCTTTTGTAGATATTAACTAAAAAGTGCCTGGGTGTCTCGCCTGGAGCGCAAGCAGATCCAGGTGACATTTTGACAGAGCAAGCCTCGGGCTTGTTTCCTCAGGTTTGCCGGAGCTCTGACTGCACAGATGGGATCTATAATTGTGGGCGAGGTAGCCAGTTAGCTCTCGCTTGAGCCCGTGAGAAAGCACAAGAGACGCTTCTGAAGACAAGGGTCTGCTCGAAAAGCCATTGTCTGATATTATAGCTGGAGGTGACAGGGCTATTAAAATGCAGTCTGAGCAACTGTGTGTGTGTGTGTGTGTGTGTGTGTGTGTGTGTGTGTGTGTGTGTGTGTGTGTGTGTGTGTGTGTGTGTGTGTGTGTGTGTGTGTGTGTGTGTGTGTGCGTGTGTCTTTGTCTCATGTTGATGGGTGGAGAGAGGTGTCTGTGGTATAATCCACTCTGTGACACAAAACTGAGCACTCTGTCTTCCTCTCTCTATCCGGCCCTCCCTTCTTCCGTCTCTCCAGAATAAATCTTTAATGGAGGTTTTATTGTCCCTGATCCACATTCTTCACAGTGCATGTTTATGCTGGCGCACCACACACAAATGTGTGTTTATACACACCTCACCTGTCCCTCCTTCTGACTTGATTGTCCCAATTTCCCATTCCTGCTTTCTACATCTTTCCCATCCTTTTCATCACATTCACACATCAACGTAACTTTCACACAGAGAACCCATATCTATTTCACCACTCCTTTTTTCCTATAATTGCAAGAGGGAAACAGCTTTGTCCTCTGTGCTGTTCACTGAAACAGTACTGTTAAGTTTTTGGTTTTTTTACTCCCCAGGGGGAGGGGGGAGTTAAAAAATGTACTATGTGCCGTGAATGTAAATCCTGATTGGGGTCTTTATTCTGTTGACCGGGGGAGGATGTTTGTATAAGCGACAACAAAGACAATGACAGGTGAGGCTGGAGCCATGATTGATGTGCATCCAACTGAGCAGTGTGTGTGCGACTGTGTTGTATTACAGACTCAAAGGTAAAATCATGGCAATGCGGCACCTCTCTTCACAGTAGGAGAGCAGGAGAACTACTGTCTCTCACACACACACACACACACACACACACACACACACACACACACACACACACACACACACACACACACACACACACACACACACACACACACACACACACACACACACACACACACACACACACACACACACACACACACACACACACGTACATCAAAGCATTAGAAGGACAAAATGTCCTTCTGTGTGTTTGCTATTGAGAATGAATACTGTTGTTTGTTTATATACAGTATACTACACAGGGACAACATATATCACACAGTGAATGGTTGCTGCTTTTAAATGTGTGTGCGTGCGTGCGTGTTTAAGGCACTATAAAGGACCTGTTTCGTCCTCTAACAAAAGCCTGCATATCTACACATAATAATCACTGCCACTACCCAGAAGACCCACAGAGTCACAGCTGCACACATTCAACCTCACGAACACTCACATAAGCACAATTGCCATGACAGATACAACAACTTTATATTCTCAAATTACAGCCACTGGCATCACCAGAGACCTGCCTCCACATAATTCATTCATGGAAGCATGTGAGTTTTGTCTGGGGACAGGCAGCTGTGTGCACGTGCATGTGCATGAAAGAGACATGGACAGGAAAACTATGAATGTACAGATTAGTAGAGAGATATTTTCTGATGGATGGAGGGATAGAGCGACCTTGCTGCAGGGAAGTCTTCCTTAACAAAGGCTTTGTGTAGGGTCTCTGTCCAGTACACATCAACACCCCAAGCGCACGCAGGCGCAGGCGCACACACACACACACACACACACACACACACACACACACACACACACACACACACACACACACACACACACACACACACACACACACACACACACACACACACACACACACACACACACACACACACACACACACACACACACACAAGCAGAGAAAGACACAAGGGTCTTTTCTATCTCTCTCACACAGTATCGTATTACTTGAAGCTATTTTACTCAATTCCACTCATTTTACTGACCATCTCTGTACACTACCTTGGCTGTGTATTGAAAACTTATTGTAACAATTAAATGTCTGCAATTTGTCCAAAGAAAGCAATTAAAATAACATCAAGGTCTTTAAGTGATGCATTATGTCATGGGTTAGGAAAATGGTCAAGTCTGTTGAATATGAATATGCCTTGTATGAATCAATTAATAATTCGGACCATAGAATGAAAAAGAAATTGTGAAAACATGTTCCAGATTACTAGGTGACATTATCGTCAACAATACTAAACCAAAGATTTTCCGTTTCAGTTTGCCGTTTTCATGCAATGGTTGATCATATTTCCAGAATCTTTTCAAAGTACAACAGAATATAACATTTACATTGTGCTTAGAACACGGTCTCGCTTTTCCTGTTAAAAACTGATTTTTGGATTTTGTACAAAGCACTAGCACACTATGATCAACCTGTAGGGGCCCATGTACTGTGCATATTTGAAGATACAGATATACCCACACACCTTGGCACATATACAGCCCCAGTAAAATATCCATTCTCACCCTAACTGGGTCAATCCACCATCTATTATGTAGGGGGAGGGGAGGAGACATTGGTTTTGTTGAAATGGAGGAAGCAAACACCAGAATAAGGAGCTTCACTGGGAAAGAAAAAGAAAAGCAACCACTGGTGAATCTAGGACAGCTGCATGAAGGAAGGGAGGGAGGATAGAAAGACAGAGGGAATGGAGGGAACTAGATGAGAATGGGTACGTGGGTGGCACAGGAATGTAAAAGGGTAAAAAAGTAGAAAGGATAAAAGCACAAGGAGAGCGAATGACGAGAGGGCAGGGGGCAGGAAGACGGAAGAGAGAGAAGGATGAGAGAAGAGAGGGAAGAAAGAGGCTGTGGAGAGGACAGTGGTTTCATTAGTGAGATTGATTAGATGAATGGAGAAGCTAACAGCCTCTCTGCTCTTTAGCTAAATGCCATCTCTGGGCCTATCAGCACCAGCTCCAACAGCAACAACACATAAATTAGAGAGAGAAGAGAGCGAAAAAGAGAAATAAAAAATAAAGAGAGCATACCTCATCATCATCACAGAAACACACAGAGCACAGTGTGCCTGCGGAGGCCCAAGATCACGAGCAATAACAAATAGCTAATCACATCATTTTGTCGTAGGAAAGAACACAAAAATATGGTGATGCATTGTGTTTGTGTGTTCTTATGTGTGTCTGCAAAGTGTGTGTAGAAAAAGGCCTTTAAAGGACTCGAACCAGCCCCTGATTTCATGTGCCATCAACCCTCGGACACACACACACAGACAGGAACACACACTCGCTCGCACACAATCACTAATGACATTCACCCATCCTGAGGGTTTCTTTCTAAAATGTTGCCTTTTACATGGAAACTTAACAAGTGTGAAATTAGAAAGGTTACAAAATAACACACACGCATGCACACACACACTGTGTATGTGTGTGTGTGTGTGTGTGTGTGTGTGTGTGTGTGTGTGTGTGTGTGTGGCAGGGAGCGGAGCTCAGATGGGGGACCAGTCCTAATTGAAAAGTCTCTTACTCCAGGAGTTTGCTGCTGAAGAGAAACAGCACAATAAGGTAATGAATAGAAGAGCCATGTGATATGCTGGGGTTTATCTCAGGAATGTCACACACCGATTGATATGAATTTGCATAAACAAATCATATTTTCTGCCCTATTAACTGTATGTGAAAGCATAGACTTGTCGGTGGAGTATAAAAAGAGGAAGCAAAGACTAAGAACTACGATTACTGTGCATAGCAGCCAATTTACTGCTTTTTCATGACAATAGAGTGACTTTGCAATTTCAAAAAGACACCTTTGGTTCGGGGACAACCCAGCATACTCAGGTTTCTATAAGCAAGGTGCGAGAAATTTCTCTGCAGGAATCAATAAAGTTAAAGTCCTGACATTACATCAGGGCTAGCAGCTGTTCCATTAACTGCTGTAACTGAATGCATTCTCTCACTGACTTTTTTTCTATTTCTTTTTTTAATCAGTCTTTCTGAAAATAGTAAATCCTGCTCCTGAACAAGATTAAAGTTATAGTTAGGTCTGGATTTTTAGTAATTAATAGTTTGCTATTACAATTTTCACTGTGGTTTGGAGTTAATAAATAAGAAACAGGAAGCCTGCTCAAGTTTCACTTCCATTCTCTATAAATAAGTTGTTCAATTATTATTAGGTTTTTTCTTTAATTAAACTCATGACTTGTGTTTCATGTCCATTCAAAAGGGTTCCATCCTCTAAGTCTTACTGTGATGTCACTGATGATGACATGGTTGTGATATCAGTGACTTGGAAAATTACAGGAGATTAGGGTGGGGTCTCAAGAACTGCTCATCCAAAAAACTTCAGTGAACACTGTGCTTCCCGGGGTCCTCACAAAACCGTTGATAGGATGATCGGTTGTCGAGGAAATTGAAGGACAGAGAGGGATTTGTGGATTTATTAGTAGGATGTTAAATTGCAGGGATATAAAAGACAGTGGATATACAGTAACATCTGCTAGGAGGCAGGCATTCACCAGTAGACCAACTCTCCCCAGCTATCTTCATCTTTCCTCTCCCCCCTCATCATTTCCACACAGGATGGAGTACAGTCTTCTCCATTAAAACTGTAATGAGATGCAAATGAGATGCAAATCCCTCCCAGAGGAGTGGACTGCTGGAGGGAGGCTATCTGATGTCAGCGTTCAAGAGAGAACCATTGCCTGAGGAAGAAACGGTGGAGAAACACAGTGTGTGTGTGTGTGTGTGTGTGTGTGTGTGTGTGTGTGTGTGTGTGTGCGTGTGTGTGCGTCTAAAAGTGTGTACATTTGTAAGAGAGGGAGGAAGGCAGAGCTGTTGAAAAAGGGCTAAGGCATTGATTGTAGCTGTAGAAAAATGTTTTTGATTTATCTTGGACACAGGAGCAGAATGGGACCTTCAGTATCACTGCATGGCAGAAAAACTCTGTCGAAGAAAAATAATACCCTCAATCTGTCCTCTGTACAGCTCCAGATAGGAAGCAGAGAGAGAAAGGGAGGGAGTGCGGGGGGAGGACGGGATGTGAAGATGGAAAGGAGCAGGAGAAATGTAAAAACAAAGATGGAGATTGGGAGAAGTGGGGGGGAGTCAAGGAGAGGCGGATGCAGCCATGCCTGTTGACAAGAGAAAAATACACCTTTCACAAAAAAAATAAAGCTTCACCTCCCTCACTGCTGCATTCTCCACGACAGAGCAACTCATCTGGCCTTGCCTCGCTCACAGCACAGAGAGAGAGAGAGAGAGACAAAGACAGAGAGAGGGAGAGAGGTAGAGAGAGCGAGAGAGAGGAAGAGAGAGCGAGAGACACTCAAAAAAACAGAAGGAAATCAGAATCAGAATAATCTTTAATGATCCCTTAAGGGCAATTGCTGTATTACAACTGAACAACAAACAGTGTATGAAAAAGGTAGTAAAAACTAAAAAAGGAACAATTACTAGAAATAGTAATAATAACAAAACGGTAATGGTAAGGTTATTTAAATGTACAACAAACGTGTACAAATGCAAATGTGCAAAAGTTACGTGCAGGGTAGAATCCACAGGCCTCTAAACATCAGCATAGAGCAGGTTCAGGGTCCAGCCTCCTCTGGTAGTGCAGTCCAGAGTCCAAACTATCAACCTGTTCCGACACGTGCGTGCGTGCGTGCGTGCCCCTCTCTCTCTCTCGATCTCTCTCTCTCTCGCTCTCTCTCTCTCGATCTCTCTCTCTCTCTCACTCACTGTCCGACTGTTCACCTTTTTTCCCCCTGCGTCCTAGTTTTATCTCAGCTGTGGCTCAGAGATAAATACACCAAGTTGGAGCTGGACTCACAGTCCTTTGCCCATTTCTCTAACCCTGGCTCACTTTCTACAAACACCCATTTGATGCAGATAATCCTGTTTTATTTTTAGCTATAAACATAAAGAGTGTCCAAGCTTCTACATTCTACCAGAATTGTCATATTGTGGGTTGGAAGCTTCACTGACCCGCTGTGTATGTGTTTTACATTATTTGTGTGTCACACAAATGGAGGCCATCCATTAGCAGCTCGCCGGTTTGCTCAACTTGTTAAGTAAAACATGTCACACCACTGAACCAATGAAACCAGAGGTGTGATATCCTGGAAACCTGAAGAGCTGAAGTAGTGGGCCACATACGTTAAAGGAAACAGATTATCCTTTTTCAGTGTTTCCCTTCTTTCTAGTGTGTTATATACAGTCGTTTTTTGGTGTAAGGAAAAGGTCTGCATGGTTAGAAAAGCCCAAAGTCCATACGCACACCTTTAGCAGCTAGAGTTACATGCCCCCAACAAAGCCAGGTATAGCAAGAGTTGAGTGGGCCAGTTGACCAATCAGAGCAGACAGGGCTTTAATCCAATTTATTATATTATCAAAAACTGTACTTTCATGATTTTAAAAGAAACGATACTTAAACAACCATAGTATTTTACAAGGCAATTTTTTTATTTGAATAGATGTATGTGTCAAAAATATGTCAAAACTTAAAAAGCATGAACTACAACACTAACTGTTAGTGCGCCACTTCATGGTGATGAAGCTCAAACCAGGGATTATTAGCCTGAACCCTGAGTCTCGCACACTCATGCATTTTAATTGCTGTACACGTTGTGCTGTTCTGTACACAGACACATGTTGATGTGCTCTGTATGTACAGTCAGTCCTCTGCTGTTCAGTGGAGCACGGCTGAGGTTAAACGACTTTCTCAAGGGTACATCATTGGGTTTTGAGGGTGAGGACACTGATGACTGGTTTTGTGACAGACTTCCCCCTTTACACACACACACACACACACACACACACACACACACACACACACACACACACACACACACACACACACACACACACACACACACACACACACACACACACACACACACACACACACACACACACACACACACACACACACACACACAGTTCCCTCTTAATTTGCCTTTATCAGTATAATGACAGGCAGTATGGTGAATAGGTGATACCACATCAACGAATCAAAAGCACCAAAACATAAATCATGAACATGTTTAAATATACACTATAACAAGGAATAATGTACCAAATAATTTGATGAGATAAACAAAACAGCAGTTAGCTGTCCTACTGTGCACTGCATAAATACTGTATTTTTACTATGACTAATAGCTAACAGTTAGCTCACAATATGGTGAGGATTGGACTTATGGTATCTTTACAGATTCTAGTTACAATAAAAAATAAAGTATTCATCATTATAGCAACAGCACTGTGTCAAAGCATTACAGTACACAAGAAGTTTTTTTACTCTAATCCTTCCTTTGTTACCCATTATATTCTTCCTTCATGAGCACCCAGCATGTTTGATACAAATGAGGGGTTTTGTGTGTATCGTCATTATTTATTTTCCACTGATGTTGATTCAAACAGCCTGAGGCAGTCACTTCAGTAGATCAACAGGGTGGCAGTAGTAAGAGCATGGGGAGCCGAAGCACTGCGATTGCTGAAAGAAAACCCAACAACAACAACGTTGGCAGTGATGCTAATTCAGGGCCACATATTTCCAAACATGACCAGCAGCAGGAAGGGAAGAAGAGAACTAAGGAAGACATGGGAAAGAGAGAGTAAAGAAAAGATCAATCTTGAGAGGAGCGATTTGTTTTGGACAAAACATGTTTTATTCTTCGCCGTTGTGTCATGTTAATGACTGTTGATTAGTTAAGAGGATGAGTTACATGATGGCAATGATGGCAATGATGCTGATTGTGATAATGAGTGCAATATCAAAACAATGACTGGGGAAATTCCAGCTGCATTTATTATGCGGGCAAGTCGGGTAACATTTTTAGTGTCCAAATATTTTGGTCTACAGTCTGTAGCAAAGACACGAGATAATTAAACAAGTGATTGCTGTGTGCAGTGAAGTCAGCGTGGTTCATGGAAACACTTGAGCTTCACTGCTGTAGTCTAGTGTCCACTGTCACATGAAATGTTAAATTCTAAACGGGGTGTGGTGACCTGTGCATCGTTTACTGTGAATCGTGTGCAAATTGTCATTAGTGTTGGTATCATGGTGGGTGAAGGAAAGGATTATGAAGTTGCAACATTATATTCCTCTGTATTCATATCCTGTGGGTGTAGTTGTATGTTCACAGCACATAAACCACTGCACTACATCGCACTGTACTGCACTGGACAACTCATAGAGCCTGAATGGCGCTTACACATGGCACAGTAGACGACAACACTGGCTACGGGCATTCAATCTCAATTTTCATATAATTATTTTAATGATTAAGTATAGCACACATACTTACTATAGTAATCATGTTTAATAATTACTACATTAGTGAATAAGCAGTACATAAACATACCAGCCAGCAGCAAACATAACACAATTCAAAGATAACAGACCATAGAGTGTTCGTGACAAAGCACCAACCTCTATAAACATGGCAGAACACAGAAAATGAAATTAATATGACATGTTTTTGGGAGAGGTATCGAGTGCATGAGCATATACAGAAGTAAATAAAAATAGGCCTACTTCTGTCTGTCATGTCCCATCCTGTCCCCTCATCTACAGGAACTTAGCACACTGATCTTTCAGATGTGCAATTCTAGTCGATCAAATGGTTAGTTTGTTTTGTTGGGCTTTTCATTCTACAGTATTAGACACAGCAGACACTGCGTTGCTGCTGATAGCCATTGCTGCAGTATGATGTGAGGAGGAACTATCTTTTGTGGTGGCTGAATTTTTTTCAGTGGGGCTCAGCCCCACCTGCCCATATGGACGGGCCGTGTCTGCAGTAGTGTGGATATTAACTGAAACGCCGCGTCTTTGGTACTGTACACTGGATTTATCTTAAGTACATTTTTACAATGGCAACATAGTTAAGATAATGCAATAAGATTGTATACAACAGCTTAGTAGTACACTTTGTTTAAATGACACAGGCAATGTTGCGCAGTCTCTCTAACCCTTTAATTTCCACTTCTCCAACTGCAGTAATGAAAAACCATTAAAATGCTTTAAGAGGGAGGGACTGCACTTCTTTTTCCTCCAGGCTGACAAAGACGCTGGGCCCCAGCCACGGTCTACTGAGCTGTACTGAGACACCTGCTGCTCATTAACCACAACAGAGAAAGGTGACCACTTCAATCAGGATATTAAGACAGGAAATGAAATGGGCAGAGGGGGAGGGGGAGAGGACAGGAGATAGAACTCTACAGTGTCTCCAGTTGGGGAGGGCCAGAGAGAAAAGAAGGGGATTAAGGGTTATTCTCAGGCTTCGTGCCAAGATGCAGTATTGAGTCCCTCACCTTTGCTCAGCTTAAAATTCCCCACCACTCTGTGTCCGTGTTTGTGTGTGTGCACTGTCCACCTGACATCTCTTAACAGTAATAATATATTCCCTCCTATTAATATGTTATGGCTCAGAGAGTATATTATCGATCTGCCAGCTCAGCCATATCGTTACCTAGCTCTTCTCTCTTCGCCTGCTGCCATCCTGTCTTTCCACTGCTGCGTTACTTCATAACCTCTTCTTGCTCTTATGTTTTCACCCTTGTCGGTTTGTTTGCAAACTTGGTGGAGTGATGAGACCTGGGAAGAACCCATTCAATTTTGGTGCAGATGCTGATTTTTAGCTTTATTTTATTACAAATAAATCATTTGGTTTATCAGACCACTTCCTTCCTTCTTTCACAGTTCTACTATAAGACAGTCATGTGTAGGGTTGTTTGGCTGTGTTGAAGGAATTCACTCTGAGTCATTCTAGTTATTACTTGTATAGATACTGTTATGCACATTGTCTATACCTTTGACATTGTGTGCCGATGATACACAAACTAATCTTCTTCGTCTATATTGTGCACACCCATTAAACATTCACAGTGCTGGTGGGAAAAGTGAGCAAAGCCTTGGATTTACCAAGAAGTAAAACTCCTTTGGCAGCAGATGCCTCAAACAAGCAGTTGCAGCAGCTGAGGATCAGAGCTGCACTGTACATTCAGGAGGAAATTGGCCATTCTTCCAACGGACCAGATTCAGCTCAGCCATTTCCTGTCTATATATCCATTTTCTGTCTGGTGTGACCATTTCTCTGAGCTTATTCCACAGCGCCTGTATTGAATTAACATCTGCTCTCTTTGAAATCACTTTGTAACCCCCTTTCAGCAGATCAACAATTCTTGCTAGTAAGTCTTTTGAGATCTCCCTTATGTAAGGCATGCTTCAGATCAGCTGAAGCTCCTTTTGAACATCAAACTCAAAACGTTTGAGTGATTTTGTTTGAATTCATGTAACTCAAACCCACACATCCAATCTGGTTTCATTGTCTAGACTCCAGGGTCGTCTGAGAATATTCCCAAGAAGAATTGTAGCCACAATATTTCTAACAAATCTAACAAGGAGTGATTTAGGTAAAGTGTCAGAAAACACACAGGCACACAGGCTTGCTAAGTGGCCTATCCATCTATTCAATATTACAAGAAAAAAATGTCTCATCTTTCATTAATTTCTGTCATTCTGGTAAAAAAAATTAAAAGCAAGAGGGGGGATTGCAGCAAGGAAATCAGATTCTCCACATACAGATGCTTTAACAACTACTGGCAAAGTTATCTTAAATAACAAAATAGCGTTTTCTCCTCCGTTTAAGAAATTCTCAAACCTCCTCCCCACCCCTAACAGTTTTTCAGCTTAGGTGCTAAAACAGGTCTGTTTTATTCTGTTTTCCTGATTAACAGAAGCTGCAGGTGTGTGATGGTGTTTGACTCCTTGTGTTCTGTTATCTATGCTTCTGTTTGCACTAATAAAAATCGAACCCGTGTTATACAAAAATGAAAAGCCATTGTTTAATGTTTCATAGACACTCACCCATTATGAGAACATTTCAGTCTTGTAGGTTAACGAGCGTTGGGTATCGGTGAGACAATCAAATCAAAATGTGCATGTCTAATTATCACATTTAACATTTATAAATTTGCAAATGTAATTACATGCTTTACAATTTCCGATGATGACATAGGACATGGGAGTGGTACCTAGTTGTGCTCATTCATGGATTTGGATCTCAATCCAGTCATGACACTGGTTATTTCTCTGTGCCTTTGTGAGCAGAGAAGTAAACTGATCAAATCCGCTTAGAATAAGAGCAAAACATCTACTGGTCCAATAAGAAGGCATGTCTAAAGTGAAGGTATTGCCTCTCCTTAAATAAGACGTGTTCATCGACACAACCAGCACTGCCATACTCCATCACCATAATTGATGTTTAAGTTTCTGCTGCATTGCATTTCACTGACAACAGCCCTTTGGATCAGTTCGGGAAAAACAGACTGACTGTGCACTTTGTTCCTGCACCCACATTATTTCCAAACTTTTCTAGGAGGCAGGCCAAACTTTTCTGTTGCAAAGACAGACCTGTTAAAGTTGTGGTTTACCTTAATAGCCCCTCGGACTTTTATCAAAATGAATATTCACACAAAACACTCAAAAACTAGCAACATCCCATTTAGTTAAAAATAATATTATCCTACGATACATTTAAATACCATTCTTTGTTTTTATATTAAAAATGACTATAGTGGGTGATATAAACTAATAATGAATATGTCCACACAGAGGCTAAACCAACCACTACAGAGACTGCAAAGTCAAGCAGGCTGCACTCACAGCCAAGCATCAACAGGATCACACACACACACACACACACACACACACACACACACACACACACACACACACACACACACACACACACACACACACACACACACACACACACACACACACACACACACACACACACACACACACACACACACACACACACACACACACACACACACACACACGACATTCACGAAAGGAAATGAAAAAGAGCGTGGTCCTGTCCTGAGCACTGGCATGTGAGACAGTGATTGTGTTGCGTAAATGTCATTACCTGGGAGTCACTTTACGGAGGCCACCGAGTTATTGCACTCGTATTATTCCCAAACTAATATCATAGCCTGCCAATCCCACACAATGCATTCCTTAACCACATGCTGTCAGGTGTAGCGGCACCACACACACACTGGGTGAGAGAGAAAACAGGCATGCACACACAAGCAGACCGGCAGGTTGGAAGACAGAAGACAGAAGACACACACACACACACACACACACACACACACACACACACACACACACACACACACACACACACACACACACACACACACACACACACACACACACACACACACACACACACACACACACACACACACACACACACACACACACACACACACACACACACACAACGTTGGAGGGCCCTACGGTGAGGAGAATTGCCCTCTTCAGCTGAAGTGGAAAGGAAGCCCCTCGGCCAAATTAGATCCTGCCTTTTCCTGATGGAGTTAAGCAGCAATCTGCAGCGTTGTGCTGTGATTCGCAGTGACCTTGGCCTATCACAGTGCAGCGTCTGGGAATGCTCAGAGAGGCTCTTAATCAAACCTGGAGGATATGGGGTCTATGATGACATTACTCAGCCTTTATCTCCCCACACACGTCCCTCTGTCTCTTGTGTGTCTGTCTCCCAATCTGCCCTCTCCTCTTCGCTCCACTCCCTCTCGGGTCCAGGGTGAGGATGTGGCACCGCAGCTCAAATGTATGCTTACTTAACCTGACCTCTGAATGTAATCTGTGTTCATTGATCCAATACTGTGCCGATAGCTTGCACACACAACACTGACCAAACATAACAAAACATGGCCCTTTTACATCTAATGTGGCCCATTTTCAGTAGTTATATTCCGCTCAACAGGTGCATCAACAGGTCAGTTCCTGCACCACTGACTGCTTTCAAAAATCCATCCTCATGCCGCCCACGCATGTATGATCACCCCCTAAACAATACACACACTGGTCCTCATTCCACAGCTACTGCAGACCCATTGTGAGTGATCCGATTGCACCAAGATGGAGATAAATGTGCCTTCATTACAGCCATGATATCACCAAGCAGCACCAGAGAGGGAGAGGAGAGGAAGACTCTCCTTGTTCCATTCCTTCCGTGCCTCTATTACCATGTCCAAGGGCTCCTAATGCATAAAGGACACAAAAGGACAAGATACATGCTGTGGATATACAATAAATATGTGCATTTATATAGCCTGTATTCATACATACACACATACACTACGTGAAAGAAATATGTGCATTTATATTGCTCCTTCAGGAACGCTCACTCCAATACAGTGCTTCAAACAAAGCTCCATCCAAAGAGGCTACATACTGTAGCACCTACATAGATAATGGAATTCTCTGTCAGGATCTATCAAGCAAACTCTTTTAACCTGCACATTGATCACACTCATATTCTGCTGCAAAGACATACAATTTTCTAAAACCCACAGCCATGCTACATGGCCAAATGAATACAGTAAATGCACACCCTTTTAGGCACATCTGGCCATCAGATGATTGAAAGAGATTTGTAAAATCAAAGATATAAAAAGCCTGTTTCATTGTTGGCAGACAGTGTGGGGAGAATGTAATTGGATTTTTGTTCCCTCTTGGTTGAACAGATGATGTTTTGATATAGTGAAGGTAGAAAGTTATGAGCAATGCACAACACCTGTACACACATTCAGACACACTTGCACACAGAAAATGCAGGGCGACATTGTGATATTACAATTGCCAGTGCAAGAGCAGAAGAGCTTATTTACTTTGAGACAAAGTAATATTACTGCTCATATCCATATCAGTGGCAATATTCAGTCCTGTAAACATATAGGAGGAGGACCAGAATTTAAACAACCTTAAAAATGCTTATAGCCAGCAAGTGCAAGCGTGTGTGTCCTGCCGAGTCACGCAGGGTTCAGGGGGGATTATCCTGAGTCAAGCTTAAATCTCAGTAGGTCAATATGTAGTAGTTACACAGGGAAGGCGTAATGTGATGGGAGAAAAGGGAAACCAAAAGCTAGAGACAGACTAATACGGAAAAAAATACCATTCTCAAGGCATCCAGATTAAACACTGACTTCACTCTCTCGCACACGCAGTATATTTTAGCTTCTCTCTTCACTCGTGGAATGACTTTGCAGGTTTTGCTCTGGACATTTTAATTGCTCTTCCAATTTTCCAGTCTATTCATCCTCCCACATCCCCCTGCCCGCTACCTAGTGGTCAGTGGCATACCACATTCCAGCATGGAGGATTATAAATCGATGAAAGTCTCAAATTAATTGAGCGATGATTTCTCCTCAACATAGTGAGAAGAACAGCAAGTGGTCCTGGGCTGAGATCCCCAACGTCATCCAGTGGGCAATGTCTATTTTTCAGAAATGCTATTGATCAAAGCACGTGGAAAAAACAAACATGCTGCCAACATGACAAAATAGGAAGGTTAGGCTACTGTCCAGCACCAACTGAAGATTACATGGTTCACTGTCTTGCTTATAGTTCCTTCAGCAGAGCCGATACAATCAGTCAAAAATGAATATGAAGCCCATCCTTCTGGTAGGGGGACAGTAACCCTGCTCATTATTCTAATTTGATTTAATCTCCACATTTTTCAGCATCTTTTCAATTGAAAACATGTCCTGTAGCAAAGCAGGCGTTCAGGTGTCAGGTTCTACTTCATACCCAATCACTGATAATGAAATGTGTAGATATTTCACATCATACAACTACATGCGTTCAACTCAAACCTAGCCTGAGGGCCAGCTCCCTCGGTTCCTTTTATAATGAGGACACCAGGCCATCAGTGCCAATAAAATAAAACATAATGTGCGAATAATGTGATAAGATCCCATAGAAAGACAAATTACCTATTATAAGCACACACACCTAGAGAGCTGTGAGAGCATGCTTTTCTAGCCTGCAGCCCAGAGCAGTGCCCAGCCCACGGTGGTTGATACTCAGACGTTCTCACTAGCCAAGTCAAAGCCAGTAAGAAAACACGCACGCACACAAACACGTCTGTCATCCTCGACGAGCTCTAGCTGACAAAACATAAATCTCCCTCTTTCTCCTTCTCCATCCGTCTCCTGTATTCTCCATTTATATTTTCCACTCTCTCATATCGGCATCTCTTTATCTGGATTTTGTGAGGACGTATCCATCTACAACATGTCATAGAAGAATATCTCTGTCTTACTTATCTACTTCTAGTACAACTCTTCTCCCTCACCTCCATACCTCTTACAAAACCTGAACAAGTGCACTGAATTTCAGCGTGAAATGAAGTGTTGCAATGCATTCAAGTGTAAAGATCTCTTGCTCCAACATATTAACTTCACATCTAAAGGGATCTGTCCCACAGTTTCATGCACAGCCTCCGATCACAAATTCAAGCCCACCGCAGACTCTTACTTATCCCTTTAAGTGCTGACACACACCTGATGGATCTAACACCAATTCCCGGTTCCTCCTCCTCCTCCTCCTCCTCCTCTGCTTTGCCACCACACCTCGAAGGTCACTGCCGGCCTGCTGTCGCTCTTCTTCCTCCCGTCTTCCTCTTACTCTGTCCCCCTCTTCCTCTCTCTGCTTTGTCAGGGAGACAGAGTATCCTTTCAGGGGCAAGAAAATCCTCAGCTACAAACAGAGACACTCAAAGACTGTAGAGCCTAACTGCCGCTGAAGCAGTGCGGAGCTGCCGGCTGACGGGTGGGGAAGAGGGAGGCTAACGTGGCTAGCCTACAGTCTGCACCACAGCAGCCTACGGACACACACACAGCCAGAGAGCTCAGAGAGTCGCTAGCTCAAAGCTCGCCGCAGCAGAGCTCCAAGTCAGCAACCCAGCACCCCCTCCCCGCCTGCCTCTCTCTCTTGCTCTGCCTCACACTCACTCACTCAGTTACCACATTGCATCTATTAGCAGAATCCTCTCTTAACTGAGGGATGCATCACTCCCTTCCTCGGCTCTCATGTTCTTCTGTAGGTCACCGATTTCCCTTCAACAAAGAAGGAATGTTTAAACTAACGTGTGGACTGTATCCTCTCGCCAAACAAATCTTTTCACTTTGGCCAAGGTGATAATGTTTGTGGACATGGAATGGAAAGGAGCTAGAAAGACCCCTATTGTTTGCAAAATAAAGAATGAAAATAAAATTTGAAAATGAGTCAGTGTAAGTGAACAAGAATATTCTTCTTTGAAGAAATCTAATTGAATGAAATCAAAATCTTGATGTTGGCTCTCAACAGATAAAAGTTGGCTATCTTACCGCAATGGTGTCAAACCTTGCAGACAGTTTGGTTTTATTTGTCCCGGTTTTGAGATATTCATCTCTGAGATTTTGTTTGTGCTGCTGAAAACATTGAAAATGACATTCAAAACCGATGTTTCAAAATGTCTTCTCAGGGTTAAGCTGAACAATCCACGGATTTCATTTTTACTGTCCAACAATGAAACAATCCCTATGAAAATGGTTCAGAGCAAAACACTGGAACAGAAAATTGGAAACGCTCTGCTTGACTTGACACAATTAATATGAAATTATCAAAAAAATTTGGAGGAACTGACCCTTTAAAGACAAAAATGCACAACATAAATGCAGACTTGACAGCACGGGAGACATAAATGGAAGAGGGGTGTTGGTACTCAGATGAATCCAAATCCACATGCCACCTTTACCACCACCATTTATCATTTAATGTATTCATCCTCTCAGAACCTAATGCCCTGACAAAGAGAGGCTTATTCAGCCCTCCCTAACACACAGATTAGCCCCAGAAAGACTACACATAGACACCCACACAGAGGAGAGGAAAGGGAAGAGATGAACACAAACAGTTGGAGGCGAAGTCAAGTGGAGTGTCGCCCATCGGGGGAGAGAAGGGCAACCCAGGGGGAAAAAACAGACAGCAATTGGAGAGGTGTTGGAAAATCATTAACTTGTATCCCAGTGAGTAACACGTTCACAATATTAAGATGGTTATGTTGCCTCAACAGAAGAGGAGCAAAATGTCACCACTCTTCTGTTGTTGCATTGCTCTAACATATAGACTCCTGACACCAGCTGTGGGTGCAGCCACTGTTCAAGGGGGCAGAGGGAAGAAAATAACTAACTCAAAGGGTCTGTCACAGAGCTGCACCAACGTGTAGAACAAACGCCTAAAAGGATATAAAAAAGAAAGCCTCCGCTTGGTCTTCTCTAAAATTCCTGCAGCCCTATCCACCCAATCTTTCTCCATCCTTCACCCGGACTGTGTTTTCATCCCTTGCTTTCCGCTCTCATCTGAACAAGGACGTTCAGTGCATCACCACTAACAAAATAAATGACATCTCTATCTCCACTCATGGCTGTTGCTATGGCCACAGCAAAGTGGTAGACCTGACTGCGCGGATTCATTCCACACTGAATGAGTGCATGTGCTTATAATCTTACATGTTCACCGTGTCAAATCAATGAGGAAATGCATATTCATATACATATACATATAGATCAGCATCACTCTTTAATCTCACAGGATCTGGACACCAGGATTCATATGCCGATTTGGGACATCACAAAGTCATATCATGCCATTAAGCTCAATACAGTTTCTGTCCACTTCCTGGTGATGAAGTTATGAGGAGCCACTCGAGCAGTCTATTGACAGTTGTCGAGTGCGGCCATAAGGGCAGACTGATAAGCAAGTGAGTTAACTGTCATCTGGCAGAGAGGAGATAGATTACATTCAAATAATGACTGCCTGAACGGCATTTATATGTGGAATCCTGTTCCGTCTGCCACTGTCACATGCTCATTAAAAGCATGTCATTAGCATACACACATAGGCTCGCTAAAGCGTATCATTAAATAGATTTAATTATCAAAGTTTCTGACTCTCTGAATAATGACAACAAGGGTACGGTGCATTCAACTTCCAAACAAATGACTCTCGTCAGTACATTTCTAATTAGTGCAGAGAAGAGGGAAAAGATTGGTATTAACCTGGGCTTATTCAGAGTGTGTGTGTGTGTTCATTCTCAAGTAATTATATTTCCAGGCAGTGCTGAGCAGAGAGGGTCAGGCCTCTGTGTATATTCCATTCGGCTTATCAGACGTGTCCAATCCTGAGGAAGATCAGATCGAACTGTAAAAGCTCATTAATTATGGATGGTTGCTGAGCGACAGAGAAAGGAGGGGAGGGAGGCTGTCGGGGTGAGGTGAGGGGACAGGTGGGTGAAAAAGTGGATGGGGTGCAGTTGTGAGAAGCTGAATCTGACAAGTAATTGAAAAAAAAAAATCTGCCTCAACTTCGTATTTGAGAAGTATGCAGTCAGCAAGCAGAGCTTCAGGGATCAAAGGGTAAATTTTGCTGGCCATCTCTGCTGATGGAGGCTCACTTACTGTCAGTCATACACCAAAAAAAGGCTCATACAGCATAAAATCAAAAAAATACAGAAGAGGATCTAAAAGTTATTTATTTAGGGGTACTCGTAATCCTGAGAGGAAAATAAGTATTACTTTTGGAAAAAATGTGTCTAGTTTCAATCTCATCTTAGAAAAAAAATTAATATTTTTCTCTAGTTTTAATCAATGAAAAACACTTCAGCAAACTGCTTTCAAATAACTTGCCATGCACGAAATCCTCAACATAGGCAAGAGGCTGCAAAAGAAAATTTTATCTCCATTGGTGGCGGAGGACAAAGATAAAATCACGCGGGTGGTTTAAATGAACTTTCCGACAAGGGCCGACAGTTTTCTTCCCCTCTCTCTTTCTGGCCCTGTCATTGCCTTCTGCACTTTCCGCCTGCTCCATCTCACCTTCATCTCCTGCTGATGTCCTGTCTCACCTGGCTCTCTTCCACCCCTGCCACAGGGCTGGGGGCAAAGTTTGCCAGGGGATGTTGACAGATGTTTCACATCAGTAACGAACAGAATTTCACAGCCATGAACCTCCACCTGACACCTGTCCGACAACCCTGCCCCCCCTCTTTTCATGTCTTTCTCTCCATTACTCTATTCGTCCCTCAAAGGCTTCAATCTTGTTTTGCATACATCCACTATTGAAGTGCAGGAAACGCACATAAACCAATTTATTTCTTGAATTATAAGTACTTAATGAATTACCTTTGATTTATCAGGTCACATAGCAGGGTTCTACCAGCTAACCCTATAACCCAATTAATATGACAAGACAATTTATGGCAATGGTACTGACATGTACCATGCAAGTATTCCAGGCACTGCTTAAGAAAAGCAGACAGGAAATAAACTCCACAACAGGTTCCCAAACTGCCTCTGCTGCCTCCTCTCTCCTGGCTTGTGTACCATTAAGTAAATATTGTGAGATCATAGAGACAAGAGTGAGAACAGGGCGATTCTGCTCTGCAATCATCAGTCTCACTTAATATTAATAGTAATCATTTGTGAGACGTGTTGTGTTTCAAGGAATGAACTTCAGCAATCAGTTGATGGAAATGTGAATACATTATAATTGCAAACCAAAATTGCCTCAGTACTACTTTCCAATAATGTATGCAAATGAGGCGTAAACTAGGGGTTGTGTGTTAAACATGGTATTGGCATGTGCAGTTTAAAACAAATGGAGGGACTCAACAACCGCTCAGCCAAAGAACATAGTCAACACTGCACCCTAAAAAGTGTAACGTCTATCAGATAAGCAGCTGTCGAAAATAAATCATAAATCAATGCTTAATGCTGCCATTAAGTAGTAACTACACCGTAAATTACTTTTTTGTTTACCAGTGGTGTGCAGTGACTTTTAGGCAAACAGTGCTGAACCAAAGTACTACATTCCTCAATTTATTCAAATAACGTCACTAAATGTATACAGATTACACTCCAAACACCCTCCTGTGTTTATTCTTAGACTGCTCCTACGCCGCTATACGACACAATCTTCGACAGCTTACAGAGGTTTCTACGGCGAATCAGAGTAACAGGGCGAGCACTAGCAGTAACCCCTCACCACAGATAAGACCCATACACAGGGATGCAGGCGTGTGTAAAAAAACATTCATATAGACCATCACACCTTTTTCCATTAGATGGTCACAGACTCAGATGAATAAAACATCATAGATGACCACGCTGCAGCCCTCAGGTCAGAGCATACACATACTATACAATCACATCCTTCACAGCCACCTGCAGGTTAGAGATAATCATAAAAAGTAATTAGTACACTCTTTTGAATATATCAGTGTTCGACTTGGGCTCCCAACTACAAAATATATATGCTCTGGTGACCAACGGTCTGGTAGTACAGCGGTGCATTAATCAAGATTTCTCTCTTCTCCCGAGACCTTTCTAAGTGTTTCACCCATAAAAACAAATGTCTGCATATTGAACAGCACATCATGTTTTTCTTTCAGGTTTAGTGGTTTCTAGTTGGGAGATGGCGTGATGGACAAATAGGGGCACCAAAACCCCATATTTCCAGTTTCACTATAATTGGGACTCAGTTTCAAAGATCTTTCTTTGACTGTACCCCAAATTCAAGGGTATCATGGTTCTGATTACTCAGATAAAAAAATATCTATAATATCTAGAAAATATGATGTTTTAGAGTACTGTGTGCTTGAGTAGTCTAGACCATGTGTTGACACCAAACTTTTTATTTTTCTCTTGCCTCTTTTTTCTGTTTCTGATGTTAACAATATAGTAACCATGTTTCGTTATATCTACAATGTGCAAAATCTGAAGTTTGTAAGGCGGATTTTCCATCTAGGCAATCAGGGGTGTCAGCAGGGACAGCCAACTGATGCTCAGGTGACATGTTGATGAGGCCCAGTGGGGGCTAGACTACTGTGAGGCCGATTCAGAGCTTGGAAGTCCAACGCTAGCTGACTGGGATTCAGGCTGGTTCCTGGCAGGCCAAATGAAAGCTGGCTGGGAAGCATGTGGTATGTTTGAAGGTGGATGTGGCTGCAGTAGAGGCAGGAATGAACAGCTCCAAAGGAATAGGATCTGGAGCAGGGGCATGGAATTTCCACCAGTAAAAAGCAACTACTTAATGTGGGCAGAACCAATATATTCTGATGGGTACGGGGAGAAAAGTCCAAGGAATTTATGGTTTCATAGAAATGCAGGGCCTGGGGAAGTAGGAAAATGGCTGAACAGAGAGACAGAATGGGCTTATTGAGAAAAACAAGAATTTCCTAAATCAACCTTTTATTCACGTCAAGTCTACCAAGGCCTCATAACACATTTGCCAATGATATATTGATATTTTAAAATGCTATGTGCAGCACATTAAAGTACCTCTGAGCAATAACTCCTTAAAAGAGCATCTCTCTGTTTCTCTCTGTCTAATCTCCTTCCTCCTCCCAGAGCCTACCGCGATGTCTGGGTGTCATTAATCTGATGGTGTTGGAGTGGTACCATTACAGTTGCACACGCTAAATCAATGACTGATACATGGCAGCGTATGTGTGTCTGCAGAGCGGATTAAAACAGTGAAGATTATTGTGATGTCCATTCTCCTCCTCTTACACTGTCTTTTGATTCCTCTCCCCACATTGCTGATGATCTTACTCTACAGGAGGGCCTAATGAGCTTACGTGCCTTTGTGAATAAAGAGAGAAAAACCACATACACATATGAGCATGCACACATACACAAAGTGACTCAGACTGTTTGTTTTAAAGAGGGAACAGTGTGATAAATCACAAATGCTAGTTAGAAGTAAATATTTGCATGTGCTAATTGGACTCATTAATGGCAGAGATATGAGTGGGGGTGGGGAGGAAAAAGAGATGAGTGACTACTTAAATATACACACTGCTGATCAGCTATCTAATTGGAGCTTTGTAACGCGCGCACGCACACGCACGCACACACACACACACTACTGTTCGCATATTGGTGTGTCGGGCTGTGGGAGAGGAACGATTAATACCTTTCTTAGACACACTCGCACGCACGCACGCACGCACGCACGCACGCACGCACGCACGCACGGGCAAGACTCTTTACTGAACCCCTTCTCCAAAGAGGCTTTCAAGTAAATTGAGTTTGGGTTTAGGGTCCTGTTTATATTAATGAGCCCGCTGCCGGTTGAGTTAGACCCAGTGCTCTGTGTTATTACCTGCTTGATAATGAATGCCACTTTGACTAGCAGCAGTCAATGGAGGCTGCCACACAAACGATAATGCTGCAACTTGCCACTGATCAAGCCTTTGATACCAAGCTTTGGATTGATTGATCAATTTATATCAATCAATTAAAAAATATTTTTATTTAATAAAATGAAGAAAAAAAACATGTTATACTTGGGGCTACATTTGAATTACAAGTATACTCAATGGTGTGGTGTTTGACCTTAAACTAACTGGATTGATTTGTTGTCTTTACATCAAGATAAGCATGTCAGACAGCACTTGGTGCTAATATGTTTCAGTGAGAGCAAGCAATTATCAAACTGTACTTCAAATAGAAAAGAATATTAAAAAAAAATGGCTGCGTCTTCAAGGCCTCCTCATGCTCCATGAAAGGAGGGAGCAAATGCGCACAGCACTGCCGGATCTAAACACCATGTGCAATGCTCCACAAAGCAAAGGCCAAGTTGGTTCAGCTAGCATGCAACATTTTTTAATTTTTTTTTAATTTAACCTTTTACTTATACAGGTAATCTCATTGAGACACAGGGTCTCATTTTCAAGAGAGACCTGTTTGGGACAATACAACAACAATCAGTTACAGACAGAATTAACAATAGTGTATACAATAATGAAGTGAAAGTGCCAAGTACACGAAGACTTAAATCACAAGAAATTACAGTACTAAAAACAAGTTCCGATTTTTCTTTAGAGTTTCGGCACCAGCACTTGTTGCATTCAAAAAAACTGGTCATAAATACAAAGCAATTCACATAACACCTAAATGTCAAATGTCCTTCAGATAAGTATCATGGCGACTGTCAAGAATAGTATATACTTTCCAAGAGAAACTGTTTGTGAAATTAAATGATTTTTAAAAAAAAGCCAATGCAATTACAGGTGTGAGGAGTAGCATTATCATCATCACTACGATCTGACATCAGATAATCTCACCAAAGACATGGTTCAAAAAATTGCATTAGAGAGGTTAGTGTGATACTTGTTCAGTAACTTACCATGGGCCTTGAAGGATGTTGTCAAAAGTGAAAAGCCCCTCTACCCCTCCACTTTCATCAAACAGCATTAGCAAATAACTGAGCACATTTGTTTTAACCTGCCTGGGATAGCAGATTGGTGACATTTGTCACAGGACAATACAATGATTGCCTGGAGGTTTATAACATCAGAGTTCATTTGTTAAACATTTCTGTGATTAACTTATGCCATCATGGAAAAGCCCTGCTCATCACTAATACCAATACAAAGCAGTGTCACCGATACTATCATAGCTATGGGTCAATACAAGTGTGCTTCTTAATATTCTCCATTACCAGACCAAGAACAGAGAAAATGGAGCCAATAAAGCATCACACCACTTCTCAATGCTATGTATCTTTACAATGGCAACATGTGAACAGTTTAAAATATATGTTTGTGGGATCAGCTGATGAAAATGTTATTAATGAATAGTTTGTTTATCAGCCTAAATCAAATAAACTATTGGGGAAAGCAGAGATTTTTCAGCCTGCAATGCAGCAGAGGCTAACATGGCCGACAAATAGAAGATTCATGGAGTTGGGCGTTGAAATAGACCACTCTATTATGTGAATGGGGGTGAAGATGGCACTTATTGGAATCAGCTCATCATCAGCTCATCTAGGTGGCACAAATGACTTCATGTTCCTGCTTAAGACCTATGATATGAGCTCCATTTTAGCAGCTTAATTAAACCACTAGGCATGGTAAACCACAGCTTCATTTTCTCTGCTGACTTTCTGTACTGGAAAAATGTATTAGACAATCTTGAAGCAATTGCTCGATCCACCTACATGTTTATAGCACATGAAGCATATTCTCTCATGCTGGTCCAATGTTAATGAGGGAGAAATAAAAAAAAAATAACTGAATGAAGTAGTGCTTGATCATAAATACATGAATTAGTTGAAAATTTTAATATAAATGCAATAATCTACATCGTGATTAGGACATCAGAGTATCTTAAAAATCAAAATCAAGTTGTAAAATATGCCTCCACACTCCTGAGTCAGACTGTGCTGTGTCCCACAAAGGTACAGTAGATAGTGAACAAAAAGCAGAGATAACTGCATGCAGAGAGGAATGACTCAAAATGTGTCAAACCTTACAAAACATCTTTTAAGGAATATCGTGCTGCTGTGATGAGCAATGCTATGAGGAATAACATTATGCGCACTGTTATGAAGAGCCATGTGGAAACTGTCAGTGGGATGGACAGAGGCGCTTGAACTGGTGGTTGTCAATTACTTCTTATGCTGGCAGTTTTCATAAAAATGGTCAGGTACTACATCATTTCATATTATTAATTAATAGCTACCAACACTGTTCCAATTATTACAGAGGTACGATGCAACCCAGACCTCTTGCCTTTTTCCCCATTCACTATTTATCCAATATGCCAGCTTTAAAAAGGTCAGAGTTTAAGGCAGCAACAGCTCTTCATAAATCGTGTCCGACTCTGGAGTCTAGTTCATACTACAAGCTGCACACTTCAGAGTCAGATGGGATGATATTTGTGAGCTGTAGTAATAGTAACAGTATAATATAATAATATGAGCAAACTGTCAGTGTTTTGTTTAGGGTTGTTACGATACCAAAATTTCCAACTTTGATACAATACTAGTATAAAAAAAATGATATTCGATACCGCGGTAAGAGTAAAGAAGGTCCTAGGGACACAAATGTCCTAGGGACACAAATCATTTTTTTTACATTTTTATTAACAGCTAGCAAAGAACACAATCCAGGAACAAAAAGGTCACCATAGCAACAATTAATACTCTTCTTGAATGTTGTCCCAACCTTCAATGAAAAATAATCTGATGAAATTATAGTATAAAACTGTTAGGGGGCATTTCTCTGCATAAGCCCTTTTTCCTGACTATGCTTGCAATGTTGCATTTACTTGGAATTATAAAAAACAGTATTTTTACAGCGTGTTATTAGTGCCTTTACTGACTCCTTCCCACCAAGCTTGTGAGCACTACGCCATCAATTCCCTGAATCGACGTGGTCGCGCTATCTCCTCTGAAAAAATCATTTGCGCATCTAAGTTGGGTTTTACGATAAGAGACATCAACACCATTTACAAATAGGCTTGTTGGAGTCTATTACCTTTCTTTGAGAACCTGTCCCATAGGAAAAAATATGGCCAAACAGCACTCAAACCCTTGTCTTTTCCAAACTCAAATGTTCGGGACTTGCCATGGCGGTCATCTAGTTTACTTCACCACAGAGACAGGTTGCTCACCGGCTGCAGACATGCTGCTGCCTGCTTGTGCCTCAGCCTCCAGTCGTGTGATAGGTTCACTTCACAGCCACAGGGTGAGGATCAGTTGATTTACTTCCCTCGTTTCTTTTAGCAGCCTTGGGTAACTTGAAAATTTGAGATCTTCTTCGGTGCTTAAGATCCAATACAAATGAAATTGACGGAGATTGTATCGTTTTTAACATGTGGGATCGAAAAAGTATCCAAGTATCAATACTTTTGACAACCCTAGTCTGGTTGTTTGACAGTAGTCCATCTACAGTTGCAAACAGTGAAATACAACAACTTTACAGAGCACGAGTGGTCAACATTCTTCATGTGTAGCGATTGTGAGTATGGTACGCTGTGGGTATTACACTGGACTGGCCTGTGTGCGTGCACGTGTCTCTCTCAGTGGTCTGCTGCTTTCCTATGAGTGAAGCTTCAGCAAGCTTTAATAATTTACCAGTCTCTTTTAGCTCTCAGACAAACTGAGTTTTCACCAACAGGGGATCCAGGGAGCAAGCAGAGGCAGCTTTGATTTAACAGGAGTCCAGTATCCCTCTGTCTAACACACATATACACATTAATGCACGTAAGCTTCTGATACACTCTCACAATCTTTCTGCAACAGTAGCCTATGCAACCCCAATGGAGAAAAATGCCATACAGCAAGATGAAGTTAGTATTTCTGGGCCGAATACATCATGAAGGCTGTTCTAGCTCAAAGCTTTTTCCAAATGCAGACTTCTTTTGCTTATAATTGTACAATGACAACATTGTACCCGTCACTCTGCACCCCTCAGAATACACAGTAGATTACAGGCCAGACAGCTGTTTAATAGTGCATGCAAATTTTCCATATATGGTGGAAAATTACAGTTTTTTTTCTGACACCACAATCCTCATCAATTTATAAAGTTATCAAATATCACATGACCATCAATCACTCCCAAACTCATTATGACCTATGAACATTAGACAGATGAAAAATGCACTGCAACAAGCTAAATAATGACACCAAGACAAAGTTTGCTTGGAGGAGCAAACAACACTAAAGATGTAACAGTCAAATTATAAAAAATATCCCTAACCCAGTATAGAGGGAACAAAGACAACCTTTTCTAACAGTCATATGATTTTAGAAAGACGAGAGGGAATAAAGTCAGTTAGAGCTGAGATTGATTGGGGGTAAAATTGATGGTCTCCGTCATCAGAATTCATTGATAATCAAGACTGATTTTAGAAGAGGCGAGTGACATTTGTTTTTGTTTTGGTCGCAATTTAATACAGGATTTGCAAGTCTTTCACAATTCACTCCAAGATTACAGCAAGCACCATAATGGAAATTGGAAAATTAGCAGTGCACACAATCAACAAATACACTCACCAAGTAATTTATCATGAACAAATGTACACCATATACCACATCATATGGCAGCGGTGTAACATATAAAATCATACAATCAGGTACAGGTCAGGAACCTCCGTTCCTGTTCCCGTAAAAGATCAGGATAGGGAAAAACTGATATCAGTTTCTTCAGCTGGGGCATGATTGGTGCTTCCAGGCGGGCTGGTTAAAGTATTCGTGAACCTGATGATCTCCTGGGATTTTACTCAGGAGATCAGTCTGGTGAAAAACAAAAGCATCCAGTGAGTGGCAGTTCTGCCACTGATGAGAGACACTGTTGGTTGTATTAAGACATAGAAACCTTACCAAATACAGCTCAGATACCAAGAATATTTCTGCCCTCAGACCAAACCAAAATTCAATATTTACTTGGAGAAAAACCGACATTGCCATGATAGACACAGAATATGTCAGGACATGTCACAGCCTGAAGGAAAAACCCTACACATGAAACTGTACTGAGCTCGTTCAAAATCTGCTCATCTTATTTCGGTTTTCTCCTGTGGCTCAACATTACAATTCAATTGTTTAAATCCCATGTAATTTATTTCTGTTTATCACAGAGCACTGTAGTATTTTTCCTCGCCAATCATTCCGCCAAACAATAGCAAATCTCTGCAGATGATGTGAAGTGCTGCCTTTTCCCCCAGTAGACATAACAAAAAAGAATATTGCGGTAAACGTAAATTGTATATTTGGTCCGTGAATGGATGGCTCACTGGCAGAAAATAAGAGGAGGTTAGAGAACAATTCAATCTTGGCTTATAAACCCTTGTAGGCCTGAGGCAGTCCTGCATGAAGAAAAAACCTGTTGTCTATATGGATGAAGCAAGAAGAAAAAATAAATCCATGTCTCAGTCCATAAATATACAGTACATTAAGACTGTCTGCTTTTGTGCAAACCAGGAATTAAGTTAAATCACTGGAGCTTGCAGACTGCTCTTAAACTCAACAGAGACCAACATTTTATTCAACTCTTCAGAACACAAATGTATGGATGGGGGGTGGCGGGGTAGAGAGCAGTGTTTCCCCTAGGATAACTGTTTTTTCGGGGGGGGGGGCTTGTTAGTGTTATGTTTTACAAATCACATTAAGATTGATCCACAGTCTTTTATACAGGAATGAGGAATACGGTGTTTAAGGAAAGTGACCTTAAATGACTTCTGCTTATTTAAAATACAAAAAAATGAATAATAATAAATAAAATTAATTTGAAGGGGGGGGCCCCCCCAATTGAATGGTAGGGATACACTGGAGAGAGAGAGAGAGAGACTTGTATGACAGTGATCAGTATTGAAAGGGCTACATTGTAAACCCTTGTCTAATTTCACAGATGCTGAACAAATTGTCCTCTAACCTAAAGAAGAATCTGTTCATGCGGGTGGTATAATTTGTGCGACTGTGTGTGTATTTGTTTGTGTGTCTTTGAGTGTGGTTTCATCTTGGATTCAGACAATGAGAGAAAGTCAGGGAGGCGTGACGAGAGCAGAAGATGCAGGGGGAATATCTATGTGATTGGGTCTATTCGTACATCTTGACACTTTGGGTATGGATGTGAGGGTGTGTGCGTGCGGGCGTGATCTTGCACAAGATTGCGTGCATGCGGGCGCACACACACACGAACGGTACAGTACATGAGTACATCAGCATTAGGTTGCAGTGCAGACCAGCCAACAAAGCTTCACTCACATCTCTTCAGGATGCAGAAGCAGTCACATATCATCTTTATGCAAGTTGATGTGTTCACTTCTGAGGCCGTTTTCTCACTCGCTGCCACAGAGCCAATGAATAGTCAAACATGTAATTTCCCCCCTTGAACATCTACATGCTATAAAAGTCCATTGGATGCATGGGTGTTTGTATATAGGATCGGTATCTGTCTACTGATCTGACCTACAAACATTTACCATGTCACTCTTTGATAGCCCATTTGAAATCATCCCAGCATAGAGTTCACTGATTCAAGGATACTTAAAATGAAATATATACCAAAATATAGTAGCCTGGGTGAAGTTGCCCACGATGAAATCTCACATTTAACATCAAAGTAGGAGCTGTACAGATACTGAACAGTGTAATTAGTAACATCTGTGTTGTCATGAGTTTATTACCCAGTGAGAACATTTCCACAGCGTGGCATCCCTACAACAGACTTCAGAGGGCAGGTGAGGGTTTATTGCTTTTGTCAAACTTTTTTTTTTTAGCCGAAAAGTGGAAAAATCCATTTAGCTCCCATAAGAAAATATGACAGCCCAGGAGCTTACTTCCTCCCCCAGCCTCCTTACTTCAGTGACCACATTCAGGGCAGAGTTTAACCCTATTACAAACAACAGCTCCCTGATGGATATGTGGTTGGATGCGAGATTGTCTCTCGTGTGTGTGTGTGTGTGTGTGTGTGTGTGTGTGTGTGTGTGTGTGTGTGTGTGTGTGTGTGTGTGTGTGTGTGTGTGTGTGTGTGTGTGTGTGTGTGTGTGTGTGTGTTTCCGCCTTAGTGTGTATCTCAAGAAATACACCTACACCTCACTCACATTGATCTACCTGCCCATAGATGGACTGTCAGACTAGTTGTGTTTGACCAGATAGGAAGCATGAATGAAGTGGATAGAAAGACCGAAGACAAGCGACGGAGCGACAGACAGTGAGAGATCGAAGTGAGAGTGCGAGTACAGAGGAAAGGAGACGTGGTAGTGATTGTGGTAAGAGATTGTGTCTGGGTTTGAGTCCAATCTACAGAATATATTTCTCACTGTTACAATTCATCAAATGATTCCAACAATGTCAGCAAAAAAAACAAAAGATAACTTACAATAATCAGATATTATGCTATTCTATGCTATGAAATACTTGATTTAATTAAAAGTGTCCACAGATTAGACTGATTTCATTATGTATTCAGTTCACTGTTTTCTCCTCAACACAAGATGACAACACATTGTGACAACACATAGTGACAAGCTGATCTTTCCCAGCCCGTTTCCATCTCACCCACATAATCCGTCTGTAAAGACCACAGCCCGTGAACATTACAGACAGATGACATTTATGGCCTGACAGGACATTTGACACATTGTCTACAGTTTGCATGTGTGGATAAGTGTGAATGTGTGTACATCCAGTATGTGTCGGCACAGGATGTGTTGCTGTCTGGTTAAATGTGACATTTCCATGGTTAGGGCTTTGCGAGGCCAACGCCTCATTAAAGGTCATCTGTTAATTACAAGGACAACTTGGGGTCATATCGAAGTCACACACACACACACACACACACACACACACACACACACACACACACACACACACACACACACACACACACACACACACACACACACACACACACACACACACACACACACACACACACACACACACACACACACACACAGGTTAAGAGTTGTTTGTGGTTTATTCATGGTGACCCCTTAACTGTATGTAAAGCCATGAGGGACTAAAAGGTATCACAGTAGCTCCATTGTCCCAGTTATCATCAATGCTCAAATACATTTAATTAACTGTGCACACACACATACACCGATAAAGACCCAGATAAAGACAGAGCCACACCAAAGCTGGTCACACAGTATTAAACTGTATTCCATCTGCTCAGTGAGATCAGATGAACTACTAGCCCAGCTCTTAGACAATGGCCACAACATGGACATATGAACGTCTGAGATGGAGCTTCATCAGCCTTTCTGTCATGCAGAGTGCCAATATGGAGACAATCAACAGACAAAAACTGCGTGCTTTTTTATGCTGCGTTCCGTTATACCTCAGAATTCTGAAGCTCGGGTGGTGAAGTCCTCCTGTCCTTCTGAGTCCAAATTCCAGGGGGAAGGGTCATTCCAGTTGCAATTTTCTGACTCAGAGGTCGTTAATTCCGAGTTCCGAGATTATAATTGAACGACAAACCGAGCTCAGAGTTCCGAGGTATAATGGAACGCAGCATCAGCCTCTGTCTGTTTGTTAGCATGATTACTCAAAAAATTATGTATGATTAGCATGAATTTTTTTTATCAAATATAGATCTCTGGCATGGTAAAAGGCAATTGATTTTTTGGATGATTCTTCATAATTGTGAGATAGGGCAAAACTGCTCAGCCTTGGCGGAGGTCTGTGCTCTGAGTGCTTTTGTTTAATTAAGGTTTCAAGAGACATTTCAAATCACTTATTTGCATTTGCTCTAAACTTTGCCGACAGGGGAACTAAATGGGTGTTTCAGGTGACAATTCTGGAGACTTTTGGTCTTTCACCTGTAAAACTGTTACTGCAAACTGAGAAGATAAATCCTGATATTAAAACTTAATGATGTGGGTTAACAGTAATTTTTTTTTTTTATACATACACACATGGAGCAGTATCACCATAGGTGTATTTAGGCTTTGGCATCCAATGCTACAGCAAAGAATATTTTCTGAATGGGATCTAAAAAATAAATAATAATAATAATAATAATAATAATAATAAAGATAATCAGTACAGTAAATAATATCTAAGTGGTAGAAATACATCTCCTTACATCTTATCGCTTTGAATTTGCATTCATTTTGTAATTTACTGCCACTTGTGGATGAAGCAGGCGATTGTCTGTGATAGTGCTAACAAAGCTGTATTCTCTAACTTGTTGTGTTATACTTCCAGCATCCGTCAGCAGCCAAAGAGAATAAGTGCCTCAGCTGCATTCGGACATCAAGAACTGACCAGAGAGCAAGAATAAACAGAAATATGGGCACAAGGCTACTGGTGAGCGTACCCAAAGTAAAAAAAACAAAAATAAAGTTATATAACACTATTGAGGTTGAGTTTGACACTGAAGATGTCCACTTCTGTTTTCGTTATATTTAACTGCAGTGAAGCAGCCATTCTGAGAGGAGCTGGTTTGATTCGTGCTTTCTGGCAGTAACTGGCTCCCTTACCCCATGATAATGTAATCATATTACCACACAGGAAAGCTATTGTCATATGCCTCTGTCAAAAGAGTAATGGAAATGCTAGCAGGCTTTATATAAGTCAGAGAGGGACCGGAGTCTTGCATAAGAGCAGAGCAGTGTAAAAAGACTATATGCAGGAGCTAATTTCACGCAATCAACAAAGCCACTTTGTGTCAAACCTTTGCTCTTTTTAAATCCTCCTTTAAAAGGAGCTGCATGCCGTTGAATCAAGACTTGGACAAGCCTCACAGAAGCTCGCAATTTCATTTCACACTGAATGGAATTAGCCAGTGGACCAACCTTACAAAGTGGCTTTAAAAGATTTTAGTTCCACCCTGTAACACTCAGCATGTCCCTGCTGTGAAATGTGAATATGATGATGTGCGTGCATGCTTTTTTAGGACTGTGTGTGAATCAGAGAGATATCTAAGGAATAGATTAACAAAAAGGTCATAGCTAAAATGTTGAAAATAACCCAGTAATGCTCCACTGCAGCATCAGCCTTTAATAACGATGTCCATTTCATCTGGCGCCAAGCATTTGCTTCTCACCATCTCTGCTGAGACAGAACGTGTTCCTAAACTCCAGGGACAAGGGAGATGGAGACAAACTAGGCAACATGGCTAACTTTTTTAACCTGTTTATCCATTTATTTTTTATTAATTCTCATATGGCTAACAATTTAAAATGCGCTCATGTGCCTAGAAAAACTAAACTTACCATGATGCATAAAAACTTGTCAGTAAGAGGTTCTGTGCTGGGCATCCCTGCCCTACAGCCTTCATTTGTTTAGGTGAACAAACACCCATATAAAGTATCTGATTCCATCTCTTGGCTTCTCAGTCTTTCGACTCCTTTTCCTTCTACCCATAGTGAAGCTGACAGATTAAGAGAAGGGTATACAAGGAAGAAAGACAGAAGCTCAGAGCCAAAGAACAACAGAGGGAGAAAGGCAGAGTCAATGCTTTGGGTTTGCTGCTGTGTGGGTCTGGCGGTGGTCCAGCACAGCCTGCGGACCTAATGTTGCAGCTCTGATGAGGAGAGCTGTGCTGAGCACTGTTCTCTCTGTTTCCCCAATTTCCAACACTTCACTCATCTAACTCTCCCTCTGGTCCCCACAGTTTCTCCCCCCCTCCTCTTATTCACCTCTACTTGTTAGCTTTCTCCACACCCCTTGCTCCCTCCCTGCCTGTATCCTGCCAATGTGATCCATGTGTTGTGCTAAAGCAGAAACTTGCTGAGGCAGCAGAAAGAGGGAATATTTACAGATCAGTCAGATGGGGTTGAGCTCTGCTCGTACTGCACACTCACAGCTCCTCGTCAATCACCGTTACAGCAGCTACAATGCAGGCAGGGACACTGCTGCATTTATACAGACATTTTAGCTGCTGTACATGCACACACAATATACTCATACAGTACTTTACAATATGCAAATACATATTAGAACATTTAGAAACGGTTGCAGGTGAAAATGAGTAGAGCGGGAAAAAAGTAACAAAGCCTCCATCAACATTAGATCTTAACTGCTGCTGCTAACACACTGCTGCTTATACACTCTACTATTATATTCCACAAACTAACTGCCCATTAGTTACTTTGGAAAACATAAAATAGTTTACAAATCCTTTTTCATAAGTTCTCAAATTGTTGTTTTAAAGTGTTGCACAAGCAATAAAAAAACAATGACTTTTTCTCTACGGAAAAACATTCTGAGCCTTGCTATTTACTTATGTACATTAAGAAATGTTTCCACGGACACAACGCTGGTGTCTAATGTAGAACTGGTTCCACGCATTTCCACAAGAAAAAATAAAAAGTCAGGGGGCTGTTTTCAAAAAAACCTGTCTGTATTGGCAATAGCCTGGTGGAAAAGAGGTTTATGTCTGTATGCGTGCAGCCTGTCAATTTTGCTTTCATCAGCTCAGTTCAAAGATTCACTTGACTGAATCTCTGCACTTTTCTAGCCAGTGCTGCAGTTCTTCTAACATCCACTGTAAACCCATAGCAGACTGACTGAAAACCAAGTTTAGTTTTTTTTACCCCCTCTCTACCTCTTCCTTTTCTTGCATTTATTCCTAAACTTGTGGATATGTA